>NW_027461870.1:0-300000 GCF_050947455.1 Rhinoderma darwinii
AATCCTCACCTCTCCGGTCATGTCCTGTGTTATTAATAGAGAAGAGTGATGTCATGTGACATATTTCCCAGAATCCTCACCTCTCCAGTCATGTCCCTGTGTTATTAATAGAGAAGAGTGATGTCATGTGACATCATTCCCAGAATCCTCCACTCTCCAGTCATGTCTGTGTTATTAATAGAGAAGAGTGATGTCATGTGACATATTTCCCAGAATCCTCACCTCTCCAGTCATGTCCCTGTGTTATTAATAGAGAAGAGTGATGTCATGTGACATCATTCCCAGAATCCTCCACTCTCCAGTCATGTCTGTGTTATTAATAGAGAAGAGTGATGTCATGTGACATCATTCCCAGAATCCCCTCCTCTCCAGTCATGTCCATGTGTTATTTATAGAGAAGAGTGATGTCATGTGACATATTTCCCAGAATCCTCACCTCTCCAGTCATGTCTGTGTTATTAATAGAGAAGAGTGATGTCATGTGACATCATTCCCAGAATCCTCTCCTCTCCAGTCATGTCCTGTGTTATTAATAGAGAAGAGTGATGTCATGTGACATATTTCCCAGAATCCTCACCTCTCCGGTCATGTCCTGTGTTATTAATAGAGAAAAGTGATGTCATGTGACATATTTCCCAGAATCCTCTCCTCCCCAGTCATGTCCTGTGTTATTAATAGAGAAGAGTTATGTCATGTGACATATTTCCCAGAATCCTCCACTCTGCAGTCATGTCCTGTGTTATTAATAGAGAAGAGTGATGTCATGTGACATATTTTCCAGAATCCTCCCCTCTCCAGTCATGTCCATGTGTTATTTATAGAGAAGAGTGATGTCATGTGACATATTTCCCAGAATCCTCCCCTCTCCAGTCATGTCCATGTGTTATTAATAGAGAAGAGTGATGTCATGTGACATATTTCCAAGAATCCTCAAATCTCCAGTCATGTCCCTGTGTTATTAATAGAGAAGAGTGATGTCATGTGACATATTTCCCAGAATCCTCACCTCTTCTGTCCATGTTTTATTAATAGAGAAGAGTGATGTCATGTGACATATTTCCCAGAATCCTCACCTCTCCGGCCATGTCCCTGTGTTATTAATAGAGAAGAGTGATGTCATGTGACATCATTCCCAGAATCCTCACCTCTCCGGTCATGTCCTGTGTTATTAATAGAGAAGAGTGGTGTCATGTGACATCATTCCCAGAATCCTCCACTCTGCAGTCATGTCCTGTGTTATTAATAGAGAAGAGTGATGTCATGTGACAAATTTCCCAGAATCCTCTCCTCTCCAGTCATGTCCCTGTGTTATTAATAGAGAAGAGTGATGTCATGTGACATCATTCCCAGAATCCTCCACTTCTCCAGTCATGTCCTGTGTTATTAATAGAGAAGAGTGATGTCATGTGACATATTTCCCAGAATCCTCACCTCTCCGGTCATGTCCCTGTTTTGTTAATAGAGAAGAGTGATGTCATGTGACATCATTCCCAGAATCCTCTCCTCTCCAGACATGTCCTGTGTTATTAATAGAGAAGAGTGATGTCATGTGACATATTTCCCAGAATCCTCACCTCTCCGGTCATGTCCTGTGTTATTAATAGAGAAGAGTGATGTCATGTGACATATTTCCCAGAATCCTCCCCTCTCCAGTCATGTTCTGTGTTATTAATAGAGAAGAGTGATGTCATGTGACATATTTCCCAGAATCCTCACCTCTCCGGTAATGTCCCTGTGTTATTAATAGAGAAGAGTGATGTCATGTGACATCATTCCCAGAATCCTCCACTCTCCAGTCATGTCTGTGTTATTAATAGAGAAGAGTGATGTCATGTGACATCATTCCCAGAATCCTCTCCTCTCCAGTCATGTCCCTGTGTTATTAATAGAGAAGAGTGATGTCATGTGACATCATTCCCAGAATCCTCCACTCTCCAGTCATGTCTGTGTAATTAATAGAGAAGAGTGATGTCATGTGACATATTTCCCAGAATCCTCACCTCTCCGGTCATGTCCCTGTGTTATTAATAGAGAAGAGTGATGTCATGTGACATATTTCCCAGAATCCTCACCTCTCCAGTCATGTCCATGTGTTATTTATAGAGAAGAGTGATGTCATGTGACATATTTCCCAGAATCCTCACCTCTCCAGTCATGTCCTGTGTTATTAATAGAGAAGAGTGATGTCATGTGACAAATTTCCCAGAATCCTCTCCTCTCCAGTCATGTCCCTGTGTTATTAATAGAGAAGAGTGATGTCATGTGACATCATTCCCAGTATCCTCCACTATCCAGTCATGTCCTGTTATTAATAGAGAAGAGTGATGTCATGTGACATATTCCCCAGAATCCTCCACTCTCCAGTCATGTCCTGTGTTATTAATAGAGAAGATTGATGTCATGTGACATATTTCCTAGAATCCTCACCTCTCCTGTCATGTCCTGTGTTATTAATAGAGAAGAGTGATGTCATGTGACATATTTCCCAGAATCCTCACCTCTCCAGTCATGTCTGTGTTATTAATAGAGAAGAGTGATGTCATGTGACATATTTCCCAGAATCCTCACCTCTCCAGTCATGTCCATGTGTTATTTATAGAGAAGAGTGATGTCATGTGACATATTTCCCAGAATCCTCACCTCTCCAGTCATGTCCTGTGTTATTAATAGAGAAGAGTGATGTCATGTGACATATTTCCCAGAATCCTCACCTCTCCAGTCATGTCCCTGTGTTATTAATAGAGAAGAGTGATGTCATGTGACATCATTCCCAGAATCCTCCACTCTCCAGTCATGTCTGTGTTATTAATAGAGAAGAGTGATGTCATGTGACATCATTCCCAGAATCCTCAAATCTCCAGTCATGTCCCTGTGTTATTAATAGAGAAGAGTGATGTCATGTGACATCATTCCCAGAATCCTCTCCTCTCCAGTCATGTCCCTGTGTTATTAATAGAGAAGAGTGATGTCATGTGACATCATTCCCAGAATCCTCCACTCTCCAGTCATGTCTGTGTTATTAATAGAGAAGAGTGATGTCATGTGACATATTTCCCAGAATCCTCACCTCTCCAGTCATGTCCCTGTGTTATTAATAGAGAAGAGTGATGTCATGTGACATATTTCCCAGAATCCTCACCTCTTCTGTCCATGTTTTATTAATAGAGAAGAGTGATGTCATGTGACATATTTCCCAGAATCCTCACCTCTCCGGTCATGTCCCTGTGTTATTAATAGAGAAGAGTGATGTCATGTGACATCATTCCCAGAATCCTCATCTCTCCGGTCATGTCCTGTGTTATTAATAGAGAAGAGTGGTGTCATGTGACATCATTCCCAGAATCCTCCACTCTGCAGTCATGTCCTGTGTTATTAATAGAGAAGAGTGATGTCATGTGACAAATTTCCCAGAATCCTCTCCTCTCCAGTCATGTCCCTGTGTTATTAATAGAGAAGAGTGATGTCATGTGACATCATTCCCAGAATCCTCCACTTCTCCAGTCATGTCCTGTGTTATTAATAGAGAAGAGTGATGTCATGTGACATATTTCCCAGAATCCTCCCCTCTCCAGTCATGTCCCTGTGTTATTAATAGAGAAAAGTGATGCAATGTGACATCATTCCCAGAATCCTCTCCTCTCCAGTCATGTCCTGTGTTATTAATAGAGAAGAGTGATGTCATGTGACATATTTCCCAGAATACTCACCTCTCCGGTCATGTCCTGTGTTATTAATAGAGAAAAGTGATGTCATGTGACATATTTCCCAGAATCCTCTCCTCCCCAGTCATGTCCTGTGTTATTAATAGAGAAGAGTTATGTCATGTGACATATTTCCCAGAATCCTCACCTCTCCAGTCATGACCTGTGTTATTAATAGAGAAGAGTGATGTCATGTGACATATTTCCCAGAATCCTCACCTCTCCGGTCATGTCCTGTGTTATTAATAGAGAAGAGTGATGTCATGTGACATATTTCCCAGAATCCTCCCCTCTCCAGTCATGTCCTGTGTTATTAATAGAGAAGAGTGATGTCATGTGACATATTTCCCAGAATCCTCACCTCTCCGGTAATGTCCCTGTGTTATTAATAGAGAAGAGTGATGTCATGTGACATCATTCCCAGAATCCTCCACTCTCCAGTCATGTCTGTGTTATTAATAGAGAAGAGTGATGTCATGTGCCATCATTCCCAGAATCCTCTCCTCTCCAGTCATGTCCTGTGTTATTAATAGAGAAGAGTGATGTCATGTGACATATTTCCCAGAATCCTCACCTCTCCAGTCATGTCCTGTGTTATTAATAGAGAAGAGTGATGTCATGTGACATATTTCCCAGAATCCTCACCTCTCCAGTCATGTCCATGTGTTATTTATAGAGAAGAGTGATGTCATGTGACATATTTCCCAGAATCCTCACCTCTCCAGTCATGTCCTGTGTTATTAATAGAGAATAGTGATGTCATGTGACATATTTCCCAGAATCCTCACCTCTCCAGTCATGTCCCTGTGTTATTAATAGAGAAGAGTGATGTCATGTGACATCATTCCCAGAATCCTCCACTCTCCAGTCATGTCTGTGTTATTAATAGAGAAGAGTGATGTCATGTGACATCATTCCCAGAATCCTCAAATCTCCAGTCATGTCCCTGTGTTATTAATAGAGAAGAGTGATGTCATGTGACATCATTCCCAGAATCCTCTCCTCTCCAGTCATGTCCCTGTGTTATTAATAGAGAAGAGTGATGTCATGTGACATCATTCCCAGAATCCTCCACTCTCCAGTCATGTCTGTGTTATTAATAGAGAAGAGTGATGTCATGTGACAAATTTCCCAGAATCCTCAAATCTCCAGTCATGTCCCTGTGTTATTAATAGAGAAGAGTGATGTCATGTGACATATTTCCCAGAATCCTCCACTCTCCAGTCATGTCTGTGTTATTAATAGAGAAGAGTGATCACTACAGCCAAGTTTAAGGACGCGGCAGTCGTCCGAAACGCGTAGGCCCCGAGGACACGCACCACCACTTTTTCACACACCCAGGACCTTATGCAACTGGACTTCCTTTTAATTTCATTCTAATAAACTTGGAACAGAAAATCCATTTTAATTGCACCCGGCGCTGGATCCTACCTTCTTCCTTGCTTGCTAGCCTGCCGTTGTGCCGACACGAGGATCCGAGCGCAACCCACAATCCACACCACACTGGAGTGTGTAAGGTGAGCTGGAGGTTCCCTCCCCAGTTTCTATTTGTTTGTAGAGAAGAGTGATGTCATGTGACATATTTCCCAGAATCCTCCCCTCTCCAGTCATGTCCCTGTGTTATTAATAGAGAAAAGTGATGCAATGTGACATCATTCCCAGAATCCTCTCCTCTCCAGTCATGTCCTGTGTTATTAATAGAGAAGAGTGATGTCATGTGACATATTTCCCAGAATCCTCACCTCTCCGGTCATGTCCTGTGTTATTAATAGAGAAAAGTGATGTCATGTGACATATTTCCCAGAATCCTCTCCTCCCCAGTCATGTCCTGTGTTATTAATAGAGAAGAGTTATGTCATGTGACATATTTCCCAGAATCCTCACCTCTCCAGTCATGTCCTGTGTTATTAATAGAGAAGAGTGATGTCATGTGACATATTTCCCAGAATCCTCCCCTCTCCAGTCATGTCCTGTGTTATTAATATAGAAGAGTGATGTCATGTGACATATTTCCCAGAATCCTCACCTCTCCGGTAATGTCCCTGTGTTATTAATAGAGAAGAGTGATGTCATGTGACATCATTCCCAGAATCCTCCACTCTCCAGTCATGTCTGTGTTATTAATAGAGAAGAGTGATGTCATGTGCCATCATTCCCAGAATCCTCTCCTCTCCAGTCATGTCCCTGTGTTATTAATAGAGAAGAGTGATGTCATGTGACATCATTCCCAGAATCCTCCACTCTCCAGTCATGTCTGTGTTATTAATAGAGAAGAGTGATGTCATGTGACATATTTCCCAGAATCCTCAAATCTCCAGTCATGTCCCTGTGTTATTAATAGAGAAGAGTGATGTCATGTGACATATTTCCCAGAATCCTCACCTCTACGGTCATGTCCCTGTGTTATTAATAGAGAAGAGTGATGTCATGTGGCATATTTCCCAGAATCCTCACCTCTCCGGTCATGTCCTGTGTTATTAATAGAGAAGAGTGATGTCATGTGACATATTTCCCAGAATCCTCACCTCTCCAGTCATGTCCCTGTGTTATTAATAGAGAAGAGTGATGTCATGTGACATAATTCCCAGAATCCTCCACTCTCCAGTCATGTCTGTGTTATTAATAGAGAAGAGTGATGTCATGTAACATATTTCCCAGAATCCTCACCTCTCCAGTCATGTCCCTGTGTTATTAATAGAGAAGAGTGATGTCATGTGACATCATTCCCAGAATCCTCTCCTCTCCAGTCATGTCCCTGTGTTATTAATAGAGAAGAGTGATGTCATGTGACATCATTCCCAGAATCCTCCACTCTCCAGTCATGTCTGTGTTATTAATAGAGAAGAGTGATGTCATGTGACATCATTCCCAGAATCCTCAAATCTCCTGTCATGTCCCTGTGTTATTAACAGAGAAGAGTGATGTCATGTGACATCATTCCCAGAATCCTCTCCTCTCCAGTCATGTCCCTGTGTTATTAATAGAGAAGAGTGATGTCATGTGACATCATTCCCAGAATCCTCTCCTCTCCAGTCATGTCCTGTGTTATTAATAGAGAAGAGTGATGTCATGTGACATATTTCCCAGAATCCTCACCTCTCCGGTCATGTCCTGTGTTATTAATAGAGAAAAGTGATGTCATGTGACATATTTCCCAGAATCCTCTCCTCCCCAGTCATGTCCTGTGTTATTAATAGAGAAGAGTTATGTCATGTGACATATTTCCCAGAATCCTCACCTCTCCAGTCATGTCCTGTGTTATTAATAGAGAAGAGTGATGTCATGTGACATATTTCCCAGAATCCTCCCCTCTCCAGTCATGTCCATGTGTTATTTATAGAGAAGAGTGATGTCATGTGACATATTTCCCAGAATCCTCTCCTCTCCTGTCATGTCCTGCGTTATTAATAGAGAAGAGTGATGTCATGTGACATATTTCCAAGAATCCTCAAATCTCCAGTCATGTCCCTGTGTTATTAATAGAGAAGAGTGATGTCATGTGACATATTTCCCAGAATCCTCACCTCTTCTGTCCATGTTTTATTAATAGAGAAGAGTGATGTCATGTGACATATTTCCCAGAATCCTCACCTCTCCGGCCATGTCCCTGTGTTATTAATAGAGAAGAGTGATGTCATGTGATATCATTCCCAGAATCCTCACCTCTCCGGTCATGTCCTGTGTTATTAATAGAGAAGAGTGGTGTCATGTGACATCATTCCCAGAATCCTCCACTCTGCAGTCATGTCCTGTGTTATTAATAGAGAAGAGTGATGTCATGTTACAAATTTCCCAGAATCCTCTCCTCTCCAGTCATGTCCCTGTGTTATTAATAGAGAAGAGTGATGTCATGTGACATCATTCCCAGAATCCTCCACTTCTCCAGTCATGTCCTGTGTTATTAATAGAGAAGAGTGATGTCATGTGACATATTTTCCAGAATCCTCCCCTCTCCAGTCATGTCCCTGTGTTATTAATAGAGAAAAGTGATGCAATGTGACATCATTACCAGAGTCCTCACCTCTCCGGTCATGTCCCTGTTTTGTTAATAGAGAAGAGTGATGTCATGTGACATCATTCCCAGAATCCTCTCCTCTCCAGTCATGTCCTGTGTTATTAATAGAGAAGAGTGATGTCATGTGACATATTTCCCAGAATCCTCACCTCTCCGGTCATGTCCTGTGTTATTAATAGAGAAGAGTGATGTCATGTGACATATTTCCCAGAATCCTCCCCTCTCCAGTCATGTCCTGTGTTATTAATAGAGAAGAGTGATGTCATGTGACATATTTCCCAGAATCCTCACCTCTCCGGTAATGTCCCTGTGTTATTAATAGAGAAGAGTGATGTCATGTGACATCATTCCCAGAATCCTCCACTCTCCAGTCATGTCTGTGTTATTAATAGAGAAGAGTGATGTCATGTGACATTATTCCCAGAATCCTCTCCTCTCCAGTCATGTCCCTGTGTTATTAATAGAGAAGAGTGATGTCATGTGACATCATTCCCAGAATCCTCCACTCTCCAGTCATGTCTGTGTTATTAATAGAGAAGAGTGATGTCATGTGACATATTTCCCAGAATCCTCACCTCTCCGGTCATGTCCCTGTGTTATTAATAGAGAAGAGTGATGTCATGGGACATATTTCCCAGAATCCTCACCTCTCCAGTCATGTCCATGTGTTATTTATAGAGAAGAGTGATGTCATGTGACATATTTCCCAGAATCCTCACCTCTCCAGTCATGTCCTGTGTTATTAATAGAGAAGAGTGATGTCATGTGACAAATTTCCCAGAATCCTCTCCTCTCCAGTCATGTCCCTGTGTTATTAATAGAGAAGAGTGATGTCATGTGACATCATTCCCAGAATCCTCCACTATCCAGTCATGTCCTGTTATTAATAGAGAAGATTGATGTCATGTGACATATTTTCCAGAATCCTCACCTCTCCTGTCATGTCCTGTGTTATTAATAGAGAAGAGTGATGTCATGTGACATATTTCCCAGAATCCTCACCTCTCCAGTCATGTCTGTGTTATTAATAGAGAAGAGTGATGTCATGTGACATATTTCCCAGAATCCTCACCTCTCCAGTCATGTCCATGTGTTATTTATAGAGAAGAGTGATGTCATGTGACATATTTCCCAGAATCCTCACCTCTCCAGTCATGTCCCTGTGTTATTAATAGAGAAGAGTGATGTCATGTGACATATTTCCCAGAATCCTCACCTCTTCTGTCCATGTTTTATTAATAGAGAAGAATGATGTCATGTGACATATTTCCCAGAATCCTCAACTCTCCGGTCATGTCCCTGTGTTATTAATAGAGAAGAGTGATGTCATGTGACATCATTCCCAGAATCCTCACCTCTCCGGTCATGCCCTGTGTTATTAATAGAGAAGAGTGGTGTCATGTGACATTATTCCCAGAATCCTCCACTCTCCAGTCATGTCTGTGTTATTAATAGAGAAGAGTGATGTCATGTGCCATCATTCCCAGAATCCTCTCCTCTCCAGTCATGTCCCTGTGTTATTAATAGAGAAGAGTGATGTCATGTGACATCATTCCCAGAATCCTCCACTCTCCAGTCATGTCTGTGTTATTAATAGAGAAGAGTGATGTCATGTGACATATTTCCCAGAATCCTCAAATCTCCAGTCATGTCCCTGTGTTATTAATAGAGAAGAGTGATGTCATGTGACATATTTCCCAGAATCCTCACCTCTACGGTCATGTCCCTGTGTTATTAATAGAGAAGAGTGATGTCATGTGACATCATTCCCAGAATCCTCACCTCTCCGGTCATGCCCTGTGTTATTAATAGAGAAGAGTGGTGTCATGTGACATTATTCCCAGAATCCTCCACTCTCCAGTCATGTCTGTGTTATTAATAGAGAAGAGTGATGTCATGTGCCATCATTCCCAGAATCCTCTCCTCTCCAGTCATGTCCCTGTGTTATTAATAGAGAAGAGTGATGTCATGTGACATCATTCCCAGAATCCTCCACTCTCCAGTCATGTCTGTGTTATTAATAGAGAAGAGTGATGTCATGTGACATATTTCCCAGAATCCTCAAATCTCCAGTCATGTCCCTGTGTTATTAATAGAGAAGAGTGATGTCATGTGACATATTTCCCAGAATCCTCACCTCTACGGTCATGTCCCTGTGTTATTAATAGAGAAGAGTGATGTCATGTGGCATATTTCCCAGAATCCTCACCTCTCCGGTCATGTCCTGTGTTATTAATAGAGAAGAGTGATGTCATGTGACATATTTCCCAGAATCCTCACCTCTCCAGTCATGTCCCTGTGTTATTAATAGAGAAGAGTGATGTCATGTGACATAATTCCCAGAATCCTCCACTCTCCAGTCATGTCTGTGTTATTAATAGAGAAGAGTGATGTCATGTAACATATTTCCCAGAATCCTCACCTCTCCAGTCATGTCCCTGTGTTATTAATAGAGAAGAGTGATGTCATGTGACATCATTCCCAGAATCCTCTCCTCTCCAGTCATGTCCCTGTGTTATTAATAGAGAAGAGTGATGTCATGTGACATCATTCCCAGAATCCTCCACTCTCCAGTCATGTCTGTGTTATTAATAGAGAAGAGTGATGTCATGTGACATAATTCCCAGAATCCTCAAATCTCCTGTCATGTCCCTGTGTTATTAACAGAGAAGAGTGATGTCATGTGGCATCATTCCCAGAATCCTCTCCTCTCCAGTCATGTCCCTGTGTTATTAATAGAGAAGAGTGATGTCATGTGACATCATTCCCAGAATCCTCTCCTCTCCAGTCATGTCCTGTGTTATTAATAGAGAAGAGTGATGTCATGTGACATATTTCCCAGAATCCTCACCTCTCCGGTCATGTCCTGTGTTATTAATAGAGAAAAGTGATGTCATGTGACATATTTCCCAGAATCCTCTCCTCCCCAGTCATGTCCTGTGTTATTAATAGAGAAGAGTTATGTCATGTGACATATTTCCCAGAATCCTCACCTCTCCAGTCATGTCCTGTGTTATTAATAGAGAAGAGTGATGTCATGTGACATATTTCCCAGAATCCTCCCCTCTCCAGTCATGTCCATGTGTTATTTATAGAGAAGAGTGATGTCATGTGACATATTTCCCAGAATCCTCTCCTCTCCTGTCATGTCCTGCGTTATTAATAGAGAAGAGTGATGTCATGTGACATATTTCCAAGAATCCTCAAATCTCCAGTCATGTCCCTGTGTTATTAATAGAGAAGAGTGATGTCATGTGACATATTTCCCAGAATCCTCACCTCTTCTGTCCATGTTTTATTAATAGAGAAGAGTGATGTCATGTGACATATTTCCCAGAATCCTCACCTCTCCGGCCATGTCCCTGTGTTATTAATAGAGAAGAGTGATGTCATGTGATATCATTCCCAGAATCCTCACCTCTCCGGTCATGTCCTGTGTTATTAATAGAGAAGAGTGGTGTCATGTGACATCATTCCCAGAATCCTCCACTCTGCAGTCATGTCCTGTGTTATTAATAGAGAAGAGTGATGTCATGTTACAAATTTCCCAGAATCCTCTCCTCTCCAGTCATGTCCCTGTGTTATTAATAGAGAAGAGTGATGTCATGTGACATCATTCCCAGAATCCTCCACTTCTCCAGTCATGTCCTGTGTTATTAATAGAGAAGAGTGATGTCATGTGACATATTTCCCAGAATCCTCCCCTCTCCAGTCATGTCCCTGTGTTATTAATAGAGAAAAGTGATGCAATGTGACATCATTACCAGAGTCCTCACCTCTCCGGTCATGTCCCTGTTTTGTTAATAGAGAAGAGTGATGTCATGTGACATCATTCCCAGAATCCTCTCCTCTCCAGTCATGTCCTGTGTTATTAATAGAGAAGAGTGATGTCATGTGACATATTTCCCAGAATCCTCACCTCTCCGGTCATGTCCTGTGTTATTAATAGAGAAGAGTGATGTCATGTGACATATTTCCCAGAATCCTCCCCTCTCCAGTCATGTCCTGTGTTATTAATAGAGAAGAGTGATGTCATGTGACATATTTCCCAGAATCCTCACCTCTCCGGTAATGTCCCTGTGTTATTAATAGAGAAGAGTGATGTCATGTGACATCATTCCCAGAATCCTCCACTCTCCAGTCATGTCTGTGTTATTAATAGAGAAGAGTGATGTCATGTGACATTATTCCCAGAATCCTCTCCTCTCCAGTCATGTCCCTGTGTTATTAATAGAGAAGAGTGATGTCATGTGACATCATTCCCAGAATCCTCCACTCTCCAGTCATGTCTGTGTTATTAATAGAGAAGAGTGATGTCATGTGACATATTTCCCAGAATCCTCACCTCTCCGGTCATGTCCCTGTGTTATTAATAGAGAAGAGTGATGTCATGGGACATATTTCCCAGAATCCTCACCTCTCCAGTCATGTCCATGTGTTATTTATAGAGAAGAGTGATGTCATGTGACATATTTCCCAGAATCCTCACCTCTCCAGTCATGTCCTGTGTTATTAATAGAGAAGAGTGATGTCATGTGACAAATTTCCCAGAATCCTCTCCTCTCCAGTCATGTCCCTGTGTTATTAATAGAGAAGAGTGATGTCATGTGACATCATTCCCAGAATCCTCCACTATCCAGTCATGTCCTGTTATTAATAGAGAAGATTGATGTCATGTGACATATTTTCCAGAATCCTCACCTCTCCTGTCATGTCCTGTGTTATTAATAGAGAAGAGTGATGTCATGTGACATATTTCCCAGAATCCTCACCTCTCCAGTCATGTCTGTGTTATTAATAGAGAAGAGTGATGTCATGTGACATATTTCCCAGAATCCTCACCTCTCCAGTCATGTCCATGTGTTATTTATAGAGAAGAGTGATGTCATGTGACATATTTACCAGAATCCTCACCTCTCCAGTCATGTCCCTGTGTTATTAATAGAGAAGAGTGATGTCATGTGACATATTTCCCAGAATCCTCACCTCTTCTGTCCATGTTTTATTAATAGAGAAGAATGATGTCATGTGACATATTTCCCAGAATCCTCAACTCTCCGGTCATGTCCCTGTGTTATTAATAGAGAAGAGTGATGTCATGTGACATCATTCCCAGAATCCTCACCTCTCCGGTCATGCCCTGTGTTATTAATAGAGAAGAGTGGTGTCATGTGACATTATTCCCAGAATCCTCCACTCTCCAGTCATGTCTGTGTTATTAATAGAGAAGAGTGATGTCATGTGCCATCATTCCCAGAATCCTCTCCTCTCCAGTCATGTCCCTGTGTTATTAATAGAGAAGAGTGATGTCATGTGACATCATTCCCAGAATCCTCCACTCTCCAGTCATGTCTGTGTTATTAATAGAGAAGAGTGATGTCATGTGACATATTTCCCAGAATCCTCAAATCTCCAGTCATGTCCCTGTGTTATTAATAGAGAAGAGTGATGTCATGTGACATATTTCCCAGAATCCTCACCTCTACGGTCATGTCCCTGTGTTATTAATAGAGAAGAGTGATGTCATGTGGCATATTTCCCAGAATCCTCACCTCTCCGGTCATGTCCTGTGTTATTAATAGAGAAGAGTGATGTCATGTGACATATTTCCCAGAATCCTCACCTCTCCAGTCATGTCCCTGTGTTATTAATAGAGAAGAGTGATGTCATGTGACATAATTCCCAGAATCCTCCACTCTCCAGTCATGTCTGTGTTATTAATAGAGAAGAGTGATGTCATGTAACATATTTCCCAGAATCCTCACCTCTCCAGTCATGTCCCTGTGTTATTAATAGAGAAGAGTGATGTCATGTGACATCATTCCCAGAATCCTCTCCTCTCCAGTCATGTCCCTGTGTTATTAATAGAGAAGAGTGATGTCATGTGACATCATTCCCAGAATCCTCCACTCTCCAGTCATGTCTGTGTTATTAATAGAGAAGAGTGATGTCATGTGACATAATTCCCAGAATCCTCAAATCTCCTGTCATGTCCCTGTGTTATTAACAGAGAAGAGTGATGTCATGTGGCATCATTCCCAGAATCCTCTCCTCTCCAGTCATGTCCCTGTGTTATTAATAGAGAAGAGTGATGTCATGTGACATCATTCCCAGAATCCTCTCCTCTCCAGTCATGTCCAGTGTTATTAATAGAGAAGAGTGATGTCATGTGACATATTTCCCAGAATCCTCTCCTCCCCAGTCATGTCCTGTGTTATTAATAGAGAAGAGTGATGTCATGTGACATATTTCCCAGAATCCTCCCCTCTCCAGTCATGTCCATGTGTTATTTATAGAGAAGAGTGATGTCATGTGACATATTTCCCAGAATCCTCTCCTCTCCTGTCATGTCCTGCGTTATTAATAGAGAAGAGTGATGTCATGTGACATATTTCCAAGAATCCTCAAATCTCCAGTCATGTCCCTGTGTTATTAATAGAGAAGAGTGATGTCATGTGACATATTTCCCAGAATCCTCACCTCTTCTGTCCATGTTTTATTAATAGAGAAGAGTGATGTCATGTGACATATTTCCCAGAATCCTCACCTCTCCGGCCATGTCCCTGTGTTATTAATAGAGAAGAGTGATGTCATGTGATATCATTCCCAGAATCCTCACCTCTCCGGTCATGTCCTGTGTTATTAATAGAGAAGAGTGGTGTCATGTGACATCATTCCCAGAATCCTCCACTCTGCAGTCATGTCCTGTGTTATTAATAGAGAAGAGTGATGTCATGTGACAAATTTCCCAGAATCCTCTCCTCTCCAGTCATGTCCCTGTGTTATTAATAGAGAAGAGTGATGTCATGTGACATCATTCCCAGAATCCGCCACTTCTCCAGTCATGTCCTGTGTTATTAATAGAGAAGAGTGATGTCATGTGACATATTTCCCAGAATCCTCCCCTCTCCAGTCATGTCCCTGTGTTATTAATAGAGAAAAGTGATGCAATGTGACATCATTACCAGAGTCCTCACCTCTCCGGTCATGTCCCTGTTTTGTTAATAGAGAAGAGTGATGTCATGTGACATCATTCCCAGAATCCTCTCCTCTCCAGTCATGTCCTGTGTTATTAATAGAGAAGAGTGATGTCATGTGACATATTTCCCAGAATCCTCACCTCTCCGGTCATGTCCTGTGTTATTAATAGAGAAGAGTGATGTCATGTGACATATTTCCCAGAATCCTCCCCTCTCCAGTCATGTCCTGTGTTATTAATAGAGAAGAGTGATGTCATGTGACATATTTCCCAGAATCCTCACCTCTCCGGTAATGTCCCTGTGTTATTAATAGAGAAGAGTGATGTCATGTGACATCATTCCCAGAATCCTCCACTCTCCAGTCATGTCTGTGTTATTAATAGAGAAGAGTGATGTCATGTGACATTATTCCCAGAATCCTCTCCTCTCCAGTCATGTCCCTGTGTTATTAATAGAGAAGAGTGATGTCATGTGACATCATTCCCAGAATCCTCCACTCTCCAGTCATGTCTGTGTTATTAATAGAGAAGAGTGATGTCATGTGACATATTTCCCAGAATCCTCACCTCTCCGGTCATGTCCCTGTGTTATTAATAGAGAAGAGTGATGTCATGGGACATATTTCCCAGAATCCTCACCTCTCCAGTCATGTCCATGTGTTATTTATAGAGAAGAGTGATGTCATGTGACATATTTCCCAGAATCCTCACCTCTCCAGTCATGTCCTGTGTTATTAATAGAGAAGAGTGATGTCATGTGACAAATTTCCCAGAATCCTCTCCTCTCCAGTCATGTCCCTGTGTTATTAATAGAGAAGAGTGATGTCATGTGACATCATTCCCAGAATCCTCCACTATCCAGTCATGTCCTGTTATTAATAGAGAAGATTGATGTCATGTGACATATTTCCCAGAATCCTCACCTCTCCTGTCATGTCCTGTGTTATTAATAGAGAAGAGTGATGTCATGTGACATATTTCCCAGAATCCTCACCTCTCCAGTCATGTCTGTGTTATTAATAGAGAAGAGTGATGTCATGTGACATATTTCCCAGAATCCTCACCTCTCCAGTCATGTCCATGTGTTATTTATAGAGAAGAGTGATGTCATGTGACATATTTCCCAGAATCCTCACCTCTCCAGTCATGTCCCTGTGTTATTAATAGAGAAGAGTGATGTCATGTGACATATTTCCCAGAATCCTCACCTCTTCTGTCCATGTTTTATTAATAGAGAAGAATGATGTCATGTGACATATTTCCCAGAATCCTCAACTCTCCGGTCATGTCCCTGTGTTATTAATAGAGAAGAGTGATGTCATGTGACATCATTCCCAGAATCCTCACCTCTCCGGTCATGCCCTGTGTTATTAATAGAGAAGAGTGGTGTCATGTGACATTATTCCCAGAATCCTCCACTCTGCAGTCATGTCCTGTGTTATTAATAGAGAAGAGTGATGTCATGTGACAAATTTCCCAGAATCCTCTCCTCTCCAGTCATGTCCCTGTGTTATTAATAGAGAAGAGTGATGTCATGTGACATCATTCCCAGAATGCTCCACTTCTCCAGTCATGTCCTGTGTTATTAATAGAGAAGAGTGATGTCATGTGACATATTTCCCAGAATCCTCCCCTCTCCAGTCATGTCCCTGTGTTATTAATAGAGAAAAGTGATGCAATGTGACATCATTCCCAGAATCCTCTCCTCTCCAGTCATGTCCTGTGTTATTAATAGAGAAGAGTGATGTCATGTGACATATTTCCCAGAATCCTCACCTCTCCGGTCATGTCCTGTGTTAATAATAGAGAAAAGTGATGTCATGTGACATATTTCCCAGAATCCTCTCCTCCCCAGTCATGTCCTGTGTTATTAATAGAGAAGAGTTATGTCATGTGACATATTTCCCAGAATCCTCACCTCTCCAGTCATGTCCTGTGTTATTAATAGAGAAGAGTGATGTCATGTGACATATTTCCCAGAATCTTCCCCTCTCCAGTCATGTCCTGTGTTATTAATAGAGAAGAGTGATGTCATGTGACATATTTCCCAGAATCCTCACCTCTCCGGTAATGTCCCTGTGTTATTAATAGAGAAGAGTGATGTCATGTGACATCATTCCCAGAATCCTCCACTCTCCAGTCATGTCTGTGTTATTAATAGAGAAGAGTGATGTCATGTGCCATCATTCCCAGAATCCTCTCCTCTCCAGTCATGTCCCTGTGTTATTAATAGAGAAGAGTGATGTCATGTGACATCATTCCCAGAATCCTCCACTCTCCAGTCATGTCTGTGTTATTAATAGAGAAGAGTGATGTCATGTGCCATCATTCCCAGAATCCTCTCCTCTCCAGTCATGTCCCTGTGTTATTAATAGAGAAGAGTGATGTCATGTGACATCATTCCCAGAATCCTCACCTCTCCGGTCATGTCTGTGTTATTAATAGAGAAGAGTGATGTCATGTGACATATTTCCCAGAATCCTCACCTCTCCAGTCATGTCCCTGTGTTATTAATAGAGAAGAGTGATGTCATGTGACATCATTCCCAGAATCCTCCACTCTCCAGTCATGTCTGTGTTATTAATAGAGAAGAGTGATGTCATGTGACATTATTCCCAGAATCCTCTCCTCTCCAGTCATGTCCCTGTGTTATTAATAGAGAAGAGTGATGTCATGTGACATCATTCCCAGAATCCTCCACTCTCCAGTCATGTCTGTGTTATTAATAGAGAAGAGTGATGTCATGTGACATATTTCCCAGAATCCTCACCTCTCGGGTCATGTCCCTGTGTTATTAATAGAGAAGAGTGATGTCATGGGACATATTTCCCAGAATCCTCACCTCTCCAGTCATGTCCATGTGTTATTTATAGAGAAGAGTGATGTCATGTGACATATTTCCCAGAATCCTCACCTCTCCAGTCATGTCCTGTGTTATTAATAGAGAAGAGTGATGTCATGTGACAAATTTCCCAGAATCCTCTCCTCTCCAGTCATGTCCCTGTGTTATTAATAGAGAAGAGTGATGTCATGTGACATCATTCCCAGAATCCTCCACTATCCAGTCATGTCCTGTTATGAATAGAGAAGAGTGATGTCATGTGACATATTCCCCAGAATCCTCCACTCTCCAGTCATGTCCTGTGTTATTAATAGAGAAGATTGATGTCATGTGACATATTTCCCAGAATCCTCACCTCTCCTGTCATGTCCTGTGTTATTAATAGAGAAGAGTGATGTCATGTGACATATTTCCCAGAATCCTCACCTCTCCAGTCATGTCCCTGTGTTATTAATAGAGAAGAGTGATGTCATGTGACATCATTCCCAGAATCCTCAAATCTCCAGTCATGTCCCTGTGTTATTAATAGAGAAGAGTGATGTCATGTGACATATTTCCCAGAATCCTCACCTCTCCAGTCATGTCTGTGTTATTAATAGAGAAGAGTGATGTCATGTGACATCATTCCCAGAATCCTCAAATCTCCAGTCATGTCCCTGTGTTATTAATAGAGAAGAGTGATGTCATGTGATCTCATTCCCAGAATCCTCCCCTCTCCAGTCATGTCCCTGTGTTATTAATAGAGAAAAGTGATGCAATGTGACATCATTACCAGAGTCCTCACCTCTCCGGTCATGTCCCTGTTTTGTTAATAGAGAAGAGTGATGTCATGTGACATCATTCCCAGAATCCTCTCCTCTCCAGTCATGTCCTGTGTTATTAATAGAGAAGAGTGATGTCATGTGACATATTTCCCAGAATCCTCACCTCTCCGGTCATGTCCTGTGTTATTAATAGAGAAGAGTGATGTCATGTGACATATTTCCCAGAATCCTCCCCTCTCCAGTCATGTCCTGTGTTATTAATAGAGAAGAGTGATGTCATGTGACATATTTCCCAGAATCCTCACCTCTCCGGTAATGTCCCTGTGTTATTAATAGAGAAGAGTGATGTCATGTGACATCATTCCCAGAATCCTCCACTCTCCAGTCATGTCTGTGTTATTAATAGAGAAGAGTGATGTCATGTGACATTATTCCCAGAATCCTCTCCTCTCCAGTCATGTCCCTGTGTTATTAATAGAGAAGAGTGATGTCATGTGACATCATTCCCAGAATCCTCCACTCTCCAGTCATGTCTGTGTTATTAATAGAGAAGAGTGATGTCATGTGACATATTTCCCAGAATCCTCACCTCTCCGGTCATGTCCCTGTGTTATTAATAGAGAAGAGTGATGTCATGGGACATATTTCCCAGAATCCTCACCTCTCCAGTCATGTCCATGTGTTATTTATATAGAAGAGTGATGTCATGTGACATATTTCCCAGAATCCTCCCCTCTCCAGTCATGTCCTGTGTTATTAATAGAGAAGAGTGATGTCATGTGACATATTTCCCAGAATCCTCACCTCTCCGGTAATGTCCCTGTGTTATTAATAGAGAAGAGTGATGTCATGTGACATCATTCCCAGAATCCTCCACTCTCCAGTCATGTCTGTGTTATTAATAGAGAAGAGTGATGTCATGTGACATTATTCCCAGAATCCTCTCCTCTCCAGTCATGTCCCTGTGTTATTAATAGAGAAGAGTGATGTCATGTGACATCATTCCCAGAATCCTCCACTCTCCAGTCATGTCTGTGTTATTAATAGAGAAGAGTGATGTCATGTGACATATTTCCCAGAATCCTCACCTCTCCGGTCATGTCCCTGTGTTATTAATAGAGAAGAGTGATGTCATGGGACATATTTCCCAGAATCCTCACCTCTCCAGTCATGTCCATGTGTTATTTATAGAGAAGAGTGATGTCATGTGACATATTTCCCAGAATCCTCACCTCTCCAGTCATGTCCTGTGTTATTAATAGAGAAGAGTGATGTCATGTGACAAATTTCCCAGAATCCTCTCCTCTCCAGTCATGTCCCTGTGTTATTAATAGAGAAGAGTGATGTCATGTGACATCATTCCCAGAATCCTCCACTATCCAGTCATGTCCTGTTATTAATAGAGAAGATTGATGTCATGTGACATATTTCCCAGAATCCTCACCTCTCCTGTCATGTCCTGTGTTATTAATAGAGAAGAGTGATGTCATGTGACATATTTCCCAGAATCCTCACCTCTCCAGTCATGTCTGTGTTATTAATAGAGAAGAGTGATGTCATGTGACATATTTCCCAGAATCCTCACCTCTCCAGTCATGTCCATGTGTTATTTATAGAGAAGAGTGATGTCATGTGACATATTTCCCAGAATCCTCACCTCTCCAGTCATGTCCCTGTGTTATTAATAGAGAAGAGTGATGTCATGTGACATATTTCCCAGAATCCTCACCTCTTCTGTCCATGTTTTATTAATAGAGAAGAATGATGTCATGTGACATATTTCCCAGAATCCTCAACTCTCCGGTCATGTCCCTGTGTTATTAATAGAGAAGAGTGATGTCATGTGACATCATTCCCAGAATCCTCACCTCTCCGGTCATGCCCTGTGTTATTAATAGAGAAGAGTGGTGTCATGTGACATTATTCCCAGAATCCTCCACTCTGCAGTCATGTCCTGTGTTATTAATAGAGAAGAGTGATGTCATGTGACAAATTTCCCAGAATCCTCTCCTCTCCAGTCATGTCCCTGTGTTATTAATAGAGAAGAGTGATGTCATGTGACATCATTCCCAGAATGCTCCACTTCTCCAGTCATGTCCTGTGTTATTAATAGAGAAGAGTGATGTCATGTGACATATTTCCCAGAATCCTCCCCTCTCCAGTCATGTCCCTGTGTTATTAATAGAGAAAAGTGATGCAATGTGACATCATTCCCAGAATCCTCTCCTCTCCAGTCATGTCCTGTGTTATTAATAGAGAAGAGTGATGTCATGTGACATATTTCCCAGAATCCTCACCTCTCCGGTCATGTCCTGTGTTATTAATAGAGAAAAGTGATGTCATGTGACATATTTCCCAGAATCCTCTCCTCCCCAGTCATGTCCTGTGTTATTAATAGAGAAGAGTTATGTCATGTGACATATTTCCCAGAATCCTCACCTCTCCAGTCATGTCCTGTGTTATTAATAGAGAAGAGTGATGTCATGTGACATATTTCCCAGAATCTTCCCCTCTCCAGTCATGTCCTGTGTTATTAATAGAGTAGAGTGATGTCATGTGACATATTTCCCAGAATCCTCACCTCTCCGGTAATGTCCCTGTGTTATTAATAGAGAAGAGTGATGTCATGTGACATCATTCCCAGAATCCTCCACTCTCCAGTCATGTCTGTGTTATTAATAGAGAAGAGTGATGTCATGTGCCATCATTCCCAGAATCCTCTCCTCTCCAGTCATGTCCCTGTGTTATTAATAGAGAAGAGTGATGTCATGTGACATCATTCCCAGAATCCTCCACTCTCCAGTCATGTCTGTGTTATTAATAGAGAAGAGTGATGTCATGTGCCATCATTCCCAGAATCCTCTCCTCTCCAGTCATGTCCCTGTGTTATTAATAGAGAAGAGTGATGTCATGTGACATCATTCCCAGAATCCTCACCTCTCCGGTCATGTCTGTGTTATTAATAGAGAAGAGTGATGTCATGTGACATATTTCCCAGAATCCTCACCTCTCCAGTCATGTCCCTGTGTTATTAATAGAGAAGAGTGATGTCATGTGACATCATTCCCAGAATCCTCCACTCTCCAGTCATGTCTGTGTTATTAATAGAGAAGAGTGATGTCATGTGACATTATTCCCAGAATCCTCTCCTCTCCAGTCATGTCCCTGTGTTATTAATAGAGAAGAGTGATGTCATGTGACATCATTCCCAGAATCCTCCACTCTCCAGTCATGTCTGTGTTATTAATAGAGAAGAGTGATGTCATGTGACATATTTCCCAGAATCCTCACCTCTCGGGTCATGTCCCTGTGTTATTAATAGAGAAGAGTGATGTCATGGGACATATTTCCCAGAATCCTCACCTCTCCAGTCATGTCCATGTGTTATTTATAGAGAAGAGTGATGTCATGTGACATATTTCCCAGAATCCTCACCTCTCCAGTCATGTCCTGTGTTATTAATAGAGAAGAGTGATGTCATGTGACAAATTTCCCAGAATCCTCTCCTCTCCAGTCATGTCCCTGTGTTATTAATAGAGAAGAGTGATGTCATGTGACATCATTCCCAGAATCCTCCACTATCCAGTCATGTCCTGTTATGAATAGAGAAGAGTGATGTCATGTGACATATTCCCCAGAATCCTCCACTCTCCAGTCATGTCCTGTGTTATTAATAGAGAAGATTGATGTCATGTGACATATTTCCCAGAATCCTCACCTCTCCTGTCATGTCCTGTGTTATTAATAGAGAAGAGTGATGTCATGTGACATATTTCCCAGAATCCTCACCTCTCCAGTCATGTCCCTGTGTTATTAATAGAGAAGAGTGATGTCATGTGACATCATTCCCAGAATCCTCAAATCTCCAGTCATGTCCCTGTGTTATTAATAGAGAAGAGTGATGTCATGTGACATATTTCCCAGAATCCTCACCTCTCCAGTCATGTCTGTGTTATTAATAGAGAAGAGTGATGTCATGTGACATCATTCCCAGAATCCTCAAATCTCCAGTCATGTCCCTGTGTTATTAATAGAGAAGAGTGATGTCATGTGATCTCATTCCCAGAATCCTCCCCTCTCCAGTCATGTCCCTGTGTTATTAATAGAGAAAAGTGATGCAATGTGACATCATTACCAGAGTCCTCACCTCTCCGGTCATGTCCCTGTTTTGTTAATAGAGAAGAGTGATGTCATGTGACATCATTCCCAGAATCCTCTCCTCTCCAGTCATGTCCTGTGTTATTAATAGAGAAGAGTGATGTCATGTGACATATTTCCCAGAATCCTCACCTCTCCGGTCATGTCCTGTGTTATTAATAGAGAAGAGTGATGTCATGTGACATATTTCCCAGAATCCTCCCCTCTCCAGTCATGTCCTGTGTTATTAATAGAGAAGAGTGATGTCATGTGACATATTTCCCAGAATCCTCACCTCTCCGGTAATGTCCCTGTGTTATTAATAGAGAAGAGTGATGTCATGTGACATCATTCCCAGAATCCTCCACTCTCCAGTCATGTCTGTGTTATTAATAGAGAAGAGTGATGTCATGTGACATTATTCCCAGAATCCTCTCCTCTCCAGTCATGTCCCTGTGTTATTAATAGAGAAGAGTGATGTCATGTGACATCATTCCCAGAATCCTCCACTCTCCAGTCATGTCTGTGTTATTAATAGAGAAGAGTGATGTCATGTGACATATTTCCCAGAATCCTCACCTCTCCGGTCATGTCCCTGTGTTATTAATAGAGAAGAGTGATGTCATGGGACATATTTCCCAGAATCCTCACCTCTCCAGTCATGTCCATGTGTTATTTATAGAGAAGAGTGATGTCATGTGACATATTTCCCAGAATCCTCACCTCTCCAGTCATGTCCTGTGTTATTAATAGAGAAGAGTGATGTCATGTGACAAATTTCCCAGAATCCTCTCCTCTCCAGTCATGTCCCTGTGTTATTAATAGAGAAGAGTGATGTCATGTGACATCATTCCCAGAATCCTCCACTATCCAGTCATGTCCTGTTATTAATAGAGAAGATTGATGTCATGTGACATATTTCCCAGAATCCTCACCTCTCCTGTCATGTCCTGTGTTATTAATAGAGAAGAGTGATGTCATGTGACATATTTCCCAGAATCCTCACCTCTCCAGTCATGTCTGTGTTATTAATAGAGAAGAGTGATGTCATGTGACATATTTCCCAGAATCCTCACCTCTCCAGTCATGTCCATGTGTTATTTATAGAGAAGAGTGATGTCATGTGACATATTTCCCAGAATCCTCACCTCTCCAGTCATGTCCCTGTGTTATTAATAGAGAAGAGTGATGTCATGTGACATATTTCCCAGAATCCTCACCTCTTCTGTCCATGTTTTATTAATAGAGAAGAATGATGTCATGTGACATATTTCCCAGAATCCTCAACTCTCCGGTCATGTCCCTGTGTTATTAATAGAGAAGAGTGATGTCATGTGACATCATTCCCAGAATCCTCACCTCTCCGGTCATGCCCTGTGTTATTAATAGAGAAGAGTGATGTCATGTGACATTATTCCCAGAATCCTCCACTCTGCAGTCATGTCCTGTGTTATTAATAGAGAAGAGTGATGTCATGTGACAAATTTCCCAGAATCCTCTCCTCTCCAGTCATGTCCCTGTGTTATTAATAGAGAAGAGTGATGTCATGTGACATCATTCCCAGAATGCTCCACTTCTCCAGTCATGTCCTGTGTTATTAATAGAGAAGAGTGATGTCATGTGACATATTTCCCAGAATCCTCCCCTCTCCAGTCATGTCCCTGTGTTATTAATAGAGAAAAGTGATGCAATGTGACATCATTCCCAGAATCCTCTCCTCTCCAGTCATGTCCTGTGTTATTAATAGAGAAGAGTGATGTCATGTGACATATTTCCCAGAATCCTCACCTCTCCGGTCATGTCCTGTGTTATTAATAGAGAAAAGTGATGTCATGTGACATATTTCCCAGAATCCTCTCCTCCCCAGTCATGTCCTGTGTTATTAATAGAGAAGAGTTATGTCATGTGACATATTTCCCAGAATCCTCACCTCTCCAGTCATGTCCTGTGTTATTAATAGAGAAGAGTGATGTCATGTGACATATTTCCCAGAATCTTCCCCTCTCCAGTCATGTCCTGTGTTATTAATAGAGAAGAGTGATGTCATGTGACATATTTCCCAGAATCCTCACCTCTCCGGTAATGTCCCTGTGTTATTAATAGAGAAGAGTGATGTCATGTGACATCATTCCCAGAATCCTCCACTCTCCAGTCATGTCTGTGTTATTAATAGAGAAGAGTGATGTCATGTGCCATCATTCCCAGAATCCTCTCCTCTCCAGTCATGTCCCTGTGTTATTAATAGAGAAGAGTGATGTCATGTGACATCATTCCCAGAATCCTCCACTCTCCAGTCATGTCTGTGTTATTAATAGAGAAGAGTGATGTCATGTGCCATCATTCCCAGAATCCTCTCCTCTCCAGTCATGTCCCTGTGTTATTAATAGAGAAGAGTGATGTCATGTGACATCATTCCCAGAATCCTCACCTCTCCGGTCATGTCTGTGTTATTAATAGAGAAGAGTGATGTCATGTGACATATTTCCCAGAATCCTCACCTCTCCAGTCATGTCCCTGTGTTATTAATAGAGAAGAGTGATGTCATGTGACATCATTCCCAGAATCCTCCACTCTCCAGTCATGTCTGTGTTATTAATAGAGAAGAGTGATGTCATGTGACATATTTCCCAGAATCCTCACCTCTCGGGTCATGTCCCTGTGTTATTAATAGAGAAGAGTGATGTCATGGGACATATTTCCCAGAATCCTCACCTCTCCAGTCATGTCCATGTGTTATTTATAGAGAAGAGTGATGTCATGTGACATATTTCCCAGAATCCTCACCTCTCCAGTCATGTCCTGTGTTATTAATAGAGAAGAGTGATGTCATGTGACAAATTTCCCAGAATCCTCTCCTCTCCAGTCATGTCCCTGTGTTATTAATAGAGAAGAGTGATGTCATGTGACATCATTCCCAGAATCCTCCACTATCCAGTCATGTCCTGTTATTAATAGAGAAGAGTGATGTCATGTGACATATTCCCCAGAATCCTCCACTCTCCAGTCATGTCCTGTGTTATTAATAGAGAAGATTGATGTCATGTGACATATTTCCCAGAATCCTCACCTCTCCTGTCATGTCCTGTGTTATTAATAGAGAAGAGTGATGTCATGTGACATATTTCCCAGAATCCTCACCTCTCCAGTCATGTCCCTGTGTTATTAATAGAGAAGAGTGATGTCATGTGACATCATTCCCAGAATCCTCAAATCTCCAGTCATGTCCCTGTGTTATTAATAGAGAAGAGTGATGTCATGTGACATATTTCCCAGAATCCTCACCTCTCCAGTCATGTCTGTGTTATTAATAGAGAAGAGTGATGTCATGTGACATCATTCCCAGAATCCTCAAATCTCCAGTCATGTCCCTGTGTTATTAATAGAGAAGAGTGATGTCATGTGATCTCATTCCCAGAATCCTCTCCTCTCCAGTCATGTCCCTGTGTTATTAATAGAGAAGAGTGATGTCATGTGACATCATTCCCAGAATCCTCCACTCTCCAGTCATGTCTGTGTTATTAATAGAGAAGAGTGATGTCATGTGACATATTTACCAGAATCCTCAAATCTCCAGTCATGTCCCTGTGTTATTAATAGAGAAGAGTGATGTCATGTGACATATTTCCCAGAATCCTCCACTCTCCAGTCATGTCTGTGTTATTAATAGAGAAGAGTGATGTCATGTGACATATTTCCCAGAATCCTCACCTCTCCAGTCATGTCCCTGTGTTATTAATAGAGAAGAGTGATGTCATGTGACATCATTCCCAGAATCCTCCACTATCCAGTCATGTCCTGTTATTAATAGAGAAGATTGATGTCATGTGACATATTTCCCAGAATCCTCACCTCTCCTGTCATGTCCTGTGATATTAATAGAGAAGAGTGATGTCATGTGACATATTTCCCAGAATCCTCACCTCTCCAGTCATGTCTGTGTTATTAATAGAGAAGAGTGATGTCATGTGACATATTTCCCAGAATCCTCACCTCTCCAGTCATGTCCATGTGTTATTTATAGAGAAGAGTGATGTCATGTGACATCATTCCCAGAATGCTCCACTTCTCCAGTCATGTCCTGTGTTATTAATAGAGAAGAGTGATGTCATGTGACATATTTCCCAGAATCCTCCCCTCTCCAGTCATGTCCCTGTGTTATTAATAGAGAAAAGTGATGCAATGTGACATCATTCCCAGAATCCTCTCCTCTCCAGTCATGTCCTGTGTTATTAATAGAGAAGAGTGATGTCATGTGACATATTTCCCAGAATCCTCACCTCTCCGGTCATGTCCTGTGTTATTAATAGAGAAAAGTGATGTCATGTGACATATTTCCCAGAATCCTCTCCTCCCCAGTCATGTCCTGTGTTATTAATAGAGAAGAGTTATGTCATGTGACATATTTCCCAGAATCCTCACCTCTCCAGTCATGTCCTGTGTTATTAATAGAGAAGAGTGATGTCATGTGACATATTTCCCAGAATCTTCCCCTCTCCAGTCATGTCCTGTGTTATTAATAGAGAAGAGTGATGTCATGTGACATATTTCCCAGAATCCTCACCTCTCCGGTAATGTCCCTGTGTTATTAATAGAGAAGAGTGATGTCATGTGACATCATTCCCAGAATCCTCCACTCTCCAGTCATGTCTGTGTTATTAATAGAGAAGAGTGATGTCATGTGCCATCATTCCCAGAATCCTCTCCTCTCCAGTCATGTCCCTGTGTTATTAATAGAGAAGAGTGATGTCATGTGACATCATTCCCAGAATCCTCCACTCTCCAGTCATGTCTGTGTTATTAATAGAGAAGAGTGATGTCATGTGCCATCATTCCCAGAATCCTCTCCTCTCCAGTCATGTCCCTGTGTTATTAATAGAGAAGAGTGATGTCATGTGACATCATTCCCAGAATCCTCACCTCTCCGGTCATGTCTGTGTTATTAATAGAGAAGAGTGATGTCATGTGACATATTTCCCAGAATCCTCACCTCTCCAGTCATGTCCCTGTGTTATTAATAGAGAAGAGTGATGTCATGTGACATCATTCCCAGAATCCTCCACTCTCCAGTCATGTCTGTGTTATTAATAGAGAAGAGTGATGTCATGTGACATTATTCCCAGAATCCTCTCCTCTCCAGTCATGTCCCTGTGTTATTAATAGAGAAGAGTGATGTCATGTGACATCATTCCCAGAATCCTCCACTCTCCAGTCATGTCTGTGTTATTAATAGAGAAGAGTGATGTCATGTGACATATTTCCCAGAATCCTCACCTCTCGGGTCATGTCCCTGTGTTATTAATAGAGAAGAGTGATGTCATGGGACATATTTCCCAGAATCCTCACCTCTCCAGTCATGTCCATGTGTTATTTATAGAGAAGAGTGATGTCATGTGACATATTTCCCAGAATCCTCACCTCTCCAGTCATGTCCTGTGTTATTAATAGAGAAGAGTGATGTCATGTGACAAATTTCCCAGAATCCTCTCCTCTCCAGTCATGTCCCTGTGTTATTAATAGAGAAGAGTGATGTCATGTGACATCATTCCCAGAATCCTCCACTATCCAGTCATGTCCTGTTATTAATAGAGAAGAGTGATGTCATGTGACATATTCCCCAGAATCCTCCACTCTCCAGTCATGTCCTGTGTTATTAATAGAGAAGATTGATGTCATGTGACATATTTCCCAGAATCCTCACCTCTCCTGTCATGTCCTGTGTTATTAATAGAGAAGAGTGATGTCATGTGACATATTTCCCAGAATCCTCACCTCTCCAGTCATGTCCCTGTGTTATTAATAGAGAAGAGTGATGTCATGTGACATCATTCCCAGAATCCTCAAATCTCCAGTCATGTCCCTGTGTTATTAATAGAGAAGAGTGATGTCATGTGACATATTTCCCAGAATCCTCACCTCTCCAGTCATGTCTGTGTTATTAATAGAGAAGAGTGATGTCATGTGACATCATTCCCAGAATCCTCAAATCTCCAGTCATGTCCCTGTGTTATTAATAGAGAAGAGTGATGTCATGTGATCTCATTCCCAGAATCCTCTCCTCTCCAGTCATGTCCCTGTGTTATTAATAGAGAAGAGTGATGTCATGTGACATCATTCCCAGAATCCTCCACTCTCCAGTCATGTCTGTGTTATTAATAGAGAAGAGTGATGTCATGTGACATATTTACCAGAATCCTCAAATCTCCAGTCATGTCCCTGTGTTATTAATAGAGAAGAGTGATGTCATGTGACATATTTCCCAGAATCCTCCACTCTCCAGTCATGTCTGTGTTATTAATAGAGAAGAGTGATGTCATGTGACATATTTCCCAGAATCCTCACCTCTCCAGTCATGTCCCTGTGTTATTAATAGAGAAGAGTGATGTCATGTGACATCATTCCCAGAATCCTCCACTATCCAGTCATGTCCTGTTATTAATAGAGAAGATTGATGTCATGTGACATATTTCCCAGAATCCTCACCTCTCCTGTCATGTCCTGTGTTATTAATAGAGAAGAGTGATGTCATGTGACATATTTCCCAGAATCCTCACCTCTCCAGTCATGTCTGTGTTATTAATAGAGAAGAGTGATGTCATGTGACATATTTCCCAGAATCCTCACCTCTCCAGTCATGTCCATGTGTTATTTATAGAGAAGAGTGATGTCATGTGACATATTTCCCAGAATCCTCACCTCTCCAGTCATGTCCCTGTGTTATTAATAGAGAAGAGTGATGTCATGTGACATATTTCCCAGAATCCTCACCTCTCCGGTAATGTCCCTGTGTTATTAATAGAGAAGAGTGATGTCATGTGACATCATTCCCAGAATCCTCCACTCTCCAGTCATGTCTGTGTTATTAATAGAGAAGAGTGATGTCATGTGCCATCATTCCCAGAATCCTCTCCTCTCCAGTCATGTCCCTGTGTTATTAATAGAGAAGAGTGATGTCATGTGACATCATTCCCAGAATCCTCCACTCTCCAGTCATGTCTGTGTTATTAATAGAGAAGAGTGATGTCATGTGCCATCATTCCCAGAATCCTCTCCTCTCCAGTCATGTCCCTGTGTTATTAATAGAGAAGAGTGATGTCATGTGACATCATTCCCAGAATCCTCACCTCTCTGGTCATGTCTGTGTTATTAATAGAGAAGAGTGATGTCATGTGACATATTTCCCAGAATCCTCACCTCTCCAGTCATGTCCCTGTGTTATTAATAGAGAAGAGTGATGTCATGTGACATCATTCCCAGAATCCTCCACTCTCCAGTCATGTCTGTGTTATTAATAGAGAAGAGTGATGTCATGTGACATTATTCCCAGAATCCTCTCCTCTCCAGTCATGTCCCTGTGTTATTAATAGAGAAGAGTGATGTCATGTGACATCATTCCCAGAATCCTCCACTCTCCAGTCATGTCTGTGTTATTAATAGAGAAGAGTGATGTCATGTGACATATTTCCCAGAATCCTCACCTCTCGGGTCATGTCCCTGTGTTATTAATAGAGAAGAGTGATGTCATGGGACATATTTCCCAGAATCCTCACCTCTCCAGTCATGTCCATGTGTTATTTATAGAGAAGAGTGATGTCATGTGACATATTTCCCAGAATCCTCACCTCTCCAGTCATGTCCTGTGTTATTAATAGAGAAGAGTGATGTCATGTGACAAATTTCCCAGAATCCTCTCCTCTCCAGTCATGTCCCTGTGTTATTAATAGAGAAGAGTGATGTCATGTGACATCATTCCCAGAATCCTCCACTATCCAGTCATGTCTGTGTTATTAATAGAGAAGAGTGATGTCATGTGACATATTTCCCAGAATCCTCACCTCTCGGGTCATGTCCCTGTGTTATTAATAGAGAAGATTGATGTCATGTGACATATTTCCCAGAATCCTCACCTCTCCTGTCATGTCCTGTGTTATTAATAGAGAAGAGTGATGTCATGTGACATATTTCCCAGAATCCTCACCTCTCCAGTCATGTCCCTGTGTTATTAATAGAGAAGAGTGATGTCATGTGACATCATTCCCAGAATCCTCAAATCTCCAGTCATGTCCCTGTGTTATTAATAGAGAAGAGTGATGTCATGTGACATATTTCCCAGAATCCTCACCTCTCCAGTCATGTCTGTGTTATTAATAGAGAAGAGTGATGTCATGTGACATCATTCCCAGAATCCTCAAATCTCCAGTCATGTCCCTGTGTTATTAATAGAGAAGAGTGATGTCATGTGATCTCATTCCCAGAATCCTCTCCTCTCCAGTCATGTCCCTGTGTTATTAATAGAGAAGAGTGATGTCATGTGACATCATTCCCAGAATCCTCCACTCTCCAGTCATGTCTGTGTTATTAATAGAGAAGAGTGATGTCATGTGACATATTTACCAGAATCCTCAAATCTCCAGTCATGTCCCTGTGTTATTAATAGAGAAGAGTGATGTCATGTGACATATTTCCCAGAATCCTCCACTCTCCAGTCATGTCTGTGTTATTAATAGAGAAGAGTGATGTCATGTGACATATTTCCCAGAATCCTCACCTCTCCAGTCATGTCCCTGTGTTATTAATAGAGAAGAGTGATGTCATGTGACATCATTCCCAGAATCCTCCACTATCCAGTCATGTCCTGTTATTAATAGAGAAGATTGATGTCATGTGACATATTTCCCAGAATCCTCACCTCTCCTGTCATGTCCTGTGTTATTAATAGAGAAGAGTGATGTCATGTGACATATTTCCCAGAATCCTCACCTCTCCAGTCATGTCTGTGTTATTAATAGAGAAGAGTGATGTCATGTGACATATTTCCCAGAATCCTCACCTCTCCAGTCATGTCCATGTGTTATTTATAGAGAAGAGTGATGTCATGTGACATATTTCCCAGAATCCTCACCTCTCCAGTCATGTCCCTGTGTTATTAATAGAGAAGAGTGATGTCATGTGACATATTTCCCAGAATCCTCACCTCTTCTGTCCATGTTTTATTAATAGAGAAGAATGATGTCATGTGACATATTTCCCAGAATCCTCAACTCTCCGGTCATGTCCCTGTGTTATTAATAGAGAAGAGTGATGTCATGTGACATCATTCCCAGAATCCTCACCTCTCCGGTCATGCCCTGTGTTATTAATAGAGAAGAGTGGTGTCATGTGACATTATTCCCAGAATCCTCCACTCTGCAGTCATGTCCTGTGTTATTAATAGAGAAGAGTGATGTCATGTGACAAATTTCCCAGAATCCTCTCCTCTCCAGTCATGTCCCTGTGTTATTAATAGAGAAGAGTGATGTCATGTGACATCATTCCCAGAATGCTCCACTTCTCCAGTCATGTCCTGTGTTATTAATAGAGAAGAGTGATGTCATGTGACATATTTCCCAGAATCCTCCCCTCTCCAGTCATGTCCCTGTGTTATTAATAGAGAAAAGTGATGCAATGTGACATCATTCCCAGAATCCTCTCCTCTCCAGTCATGTCCTGTGTTATTAATAGAGAAGAGTGATGTCATGTGACATATTTCCCAGAATCCTCACCTCTCCGGTCATGTCCTGTGTTATTAATAGAGAAAAGTGATGTCATGTGACATATTTCCCAGAATCCTCTCCTCCCCAGTCATGTCCTGTGTTATTAATAGAGAAGAGTTATGTCATGTGACATATTTCCCAGAATCCTCACCTCTCCAGTCATGTCCTGTGTTATTAATAGAGAAGAGTGATGTCATGTGACATATTTCCCAGAATCTTCCCCTCTCCAGTCATGTCCTGTGTTATTAATAGAGAAGAGTGATGTCATGTGACATATTTCCCAGAATCCTCACCTCTCCGGTCATGTCCTGTGTTATTAATAGAGAAGAGTGATGTCATGTGACATATTTCCCAGAATCCTCACCTCTCCGGTAATGTCCCTGTGTTATTAATAGAGAAGAGTGATGTCATGTGACATCATTCCCAGAATCCTCCACTCTCCAGTCATGTCTGTGTTATTAATAGAGAAGAGTGATGTCATGTGCCATCATTCCCAGAATCCTCTCCTCTCCAGTCATGTCCCTGTGTTATTAATAGAGAAGAGTGATGTCATGTGACATCATTCCCAGAATCCTCCACTCTCCAGTCATGTCTGTGTTATTAATAGAGAAGAGTGAAGTCATGTGACATATTTCCCAGAATCCTCAAATCTCCAGTCATGTCCCTGTGTTATTAGTAGAGAAGAGTGATGTCATGTGACATATTTCCCAGAATCCTCACCTCTCCGGTCATGTCCTGTGTTATTAATAGAGAAGAGTGATGTCATGTGACATATTTCCCAGAATCCTCACCTCTCCGGTCATGTCCTGTGTTATTAATAGAGAAGAGTGATGTCATGTGACATATTTCCCAGAATCCTCACCTCTCCAGTCATGTCCCTGTGTTATTAATAGAGAAGAGTGATGTCATGTGACATCATTCCCAGAATCCTCCACTCTCCAGTCATGTCTGTGTTATTAATAGAGAAGAGTGATGTCATGTGACATATTTCCCAGAATCCTCACCTCTCCAGTCATGTCCCTGTGTTATTAATAGAGAAGAGTGATGTCATGTGACATATTTCCCAGAATCCTCACCTCTCCGGTAATGTCCCTGTGTTATTAATAGAGAAGAGTGATGTCATGTGACATCATTCCCAGAATCCTCCACTCTCCAGTCATGTCTGTGTTATTAATAGAGAAGAGTGATGTCATGTGCCATCATTCCCAGAATCCTCTCCTCTCCAGTCATGTCCCTGTGTTATTAATAGAGAAGAGTGATGTCATGTGACATCATTCCCAGAATCCTCCACTCTCCAGTCATGTCTGTGTTATTAATAGAGAAGAGTGATGTCATGTGCCATCATTCCCAGAATCCTCTCCTCTCCAGTCATGTCCCTGTGTTATTAATAGAGAAGAGTGATGTCATGTGACATCATTCCCAGAATCCTCCACTCTCCAGTCATGTCTGTGTTATTAATAGAGAAGAGTGAAGTCATGTGACATATTTCCCAGAATCCTCAAATCTCCAGTCATGTCCCTGTGTTATTAGTAGAGAAGAGTGATGTCATGTGACATATTTCCCAGAATCCTCACCTCTCCGGTCATGTCCTGTGTTATTAATAGAGAAGAGTGATGTCATGTGACATATTTCCCAGAATCCTCAAATCTCCAGTCATGTCCCTGTGTTATTAGTAGAGAAGAGTGATGTCATGTGACATATTTCCCAGAATCCTCACCTCTCCGGTCATGTCCCTGTGTTATTAATAGAGAAGAGTGATGTCATGTGGCATATTTCCCAGAATCCTCACCTCTCCGGTCATGTCCTGTGTTATTAATAGAGAAGAGTGATGTCATGTGACATATTTCCCAGAATCCTCACCTCTCCAGTCATGTCCCTGTGTTATTAATAGAGAAGAGTGATGTCATGTGACATCATTCCCAGAATCCTCCACTCTCCAGTCATGTCTGTGTTATTAATAGAGAAGAGTGATGTCATGTGACATATTTCCCAGAATCCTCACCTCTCCAGTCATGTCCCTGTGTTATTAATAGAGAAGAGTGATGTCATGTGACATCATTCCCAGAATCCTCCACTCTCCAGTCATGTCTGTGTTATTAATAGAGAAGAGTGATGTCATGTGACATCATTCCCAGAATCCCCTCCTCTCCAGTCATGTCCATGTGTTATTTATAGAGAAGAGTGATGTCATGTGACATATTTCCCAGAATCCTCACCTCTCCAGTCATGTCTGTGTTATTAATAGAGAAGAGTGATGTCATGTGACATCATTCCCAGAATCCTCTCCTCTCCAGTCATGTCCTGTGTTATTAATAGAGAAGAGTGATGTCATGTGACATATTTCCCAGAATCCTCACCTCTCCGGTCATGTCCTGTGTTATTAATAGAGAAAAGTGATGTCATGTGACATATTTCCCAGAATCCTCTCCTCCCCAGTCATGTCCTGTGTTATTAATAGAGAAGAGTTATGTCATGTGACATATTTCCCAGAATCCTCCACTCTGCAGTCATGTCCTGTGTTATTAATAGAGAAGAGTGATGTCATGTGACATATTTTCCAGAATCCTCCCCTCTCCAGTCATGTCCATGTGTTATTTATAGAGAAGAGTGATGTCATGTGACATATTTCCCAGAATCCTCCCCTCTCCAGTCATGTCCATGTGTTATTAATAGAGAAGAGTGATGTCATGTGACATATTTCCAAGAATCCTCAAATCTCCAGTCATGTCCCTGTGTTATTAATAGAGAAGAGTGATGTCATGTGACATATTTCCCAGAATCCTCACCTCTTCTGTCCATGTTTTATTAATAGAGAAGAGTGATGTCATGTGACATATTTCCCAGAATCCTCACCTCTCCGGCCATGTCCCTGTGTTATTAATAGAGAAGAGTGATGTCATGTGACATCATTCCCAGAATCCTCACCTCTCCGGTCATGTCCTGTGTTATTAATAGAGAAGAGTGGTGTCATGTGACATCATTCCCAGAATCCTCCACTCTGCAGTCATGTCCTGTGTTATTAATAGAGAAGAGTGATGTCATGTGACAAATTTCCCAGAATCCTCTCCTCTCCAGTCATGTCCCTGTGTTATTAATAGAGAAGAGTGATGTCATGTGACATCATTCCCAGAATCCTCCACTTCTCCAGTCATGTCCTGTGTTATTAATAGAGAAGAGTGATGTCATGTGACATATTTCCCAGAATCCTCACCTCTCCGGTCATGTCCCTGTTTTGTTAATAGAGAAGAGTGATGTCATGTGACATCATTCCCAGAATCCTCTCCTCTCCAGACATGTCCTGTGTTATTAATAGAGAAGAGTGATGTCATGTGACATATTTCCCAGAATCCTCACCTCTCCGGTCATGTCCTGTGTTATTAATAGAGAAGAGTGATGTCATGTGACATATTTCCCAGAATCCTCCCCTCTCCAGTCATGTTCTGTGTTATTAATAGAGAAGAGTGATGTCATGTGACATATTTCCCAGAATCCTCACCTCTCCGGTAATGTCCCTGTGTTATTAATAGAGAAGAGTGATGTCATGTGACATCATTCCCAGAATCCTCCACTCTCCAGTCATGTCTGTGTTATTAATAGAGAAGAGTGATGTCATGTGACATCATTCCCAGAATCCTCTCCTCTCCAGTCATGTCCCTGTGTTATTAATAGAGAAGAGTGATGTCATGTGACATCATTCCCAGAATCCTCCACTCTCCAGTCATGTCTGTGTAATTAATAGAGAAGAGTGATGTCATGTGACATATTTCCCAGAATCCTCACCTCTCCGGTCATGTCCCTGTGTTATTAATAGAGAAGAGTGATGTCATGTGACATATTTCCCAGAATCCTCACCTCTCCAGTCATGTCCATGTGTTATTTATAGAGAAGAGTGATGTCATGTGACATATTTCCCAGAATCCTCACCTCTCCAGTCATGTCCTGTGTTATTAATAGAGAAGAGTGATGTCATGTGACAAATTTCCCAGAATCCTCTCCTCTCCAGTCATGTCCCTGTGTTATTAATAGAGAAGAGTGATGTCATGTGACATCATTCCCAGTATCCTCCACTATCCAGTCATGTCCTGTTATTAATAGAGAAGAGTGATGTCATGTGACATATTCCCCAGAATCCTCCACTCTCCAGTCATGTCCTGTGTTATTAATAGAGAAGATTGATGTCATGTGACATATTTCCTAGAATCCTCACCTCTCCTGTCATGTCCTGTGTTATTAATAGAGAAGAGTGATGTCATGTGACATATTTCCCAGAATCCTCACCTCTCCAGTCATGTCTGTGTTATTAATAGAGAAGAGTGATGTCATGTGACATATTTCCCAGAATCCTCACCTCTCCAGTCATGTCCATGTGTTATTTATAGAGAAGAGTGATGTCATGTGACATATTTCCCAGAATCCTCACCTCTCCAGTCATGTCCTGTGTTATTAATAGAGAAGAGTGATGTCATGTGACATATTTCCCAGAATCCTCACCTCTCCAGTCATGTCCCTGTGTTATTAATAGAGAAGAGTGATGTCATGTGACATCATTCCCAGAATCCTCCACTCTCCAGTCATGTCTGTGTTATTAATAGAGAAGAGTGATGTCATGTGACATCATTCCCAGAATCCTCAAATCTCCAGTCATGTCCCTGTGTTATTAATAGAGAAGAGTGATGTCATGTGACATCATTCCCAGAATCCTCTCCTCTCCAGTCATGTCCCTGTGTTATTAATAGAGAAGAGTGATGTCATGTGACATCATTCCCAGAATCCTCCACTCTCCAGTCATGTCTGTGTTATTAATAGAGAAGAGTGATGTCATGTGACATATTTCCCAGAATCCTCACCTCTCCAGTCATGTCCCTGTGTTATTAATAGAGAAGAGTGATGTCATGTGACATATTTCCCAGAATCCTCACCTCTTCTGTCCATGTTTTATTAATAGAGAAGAGTGATGTCATGTGACATATTTCCCAGAATCCTCACCTCTCCGGTCATGTCCCTGTGTTATTAATAGAGAAGAGTGATGTCATGTGACATCATTCCCAGAATCCTCATCTCTCCGGTCATGTCCTGTGTTATTAATAGAGAAGAGTGGTGTCATGTGACATCATTCCCAGAATCCTCCACTCTGCAGTCATGTCCTGTGTTATTAATAGAGAAGAGTGATGTCATGTGACAAATTTCCCAGAATCCTCTCCTCTCCAGTCATGTCCCTGTGTTATTAATAGAGAAGAGTGATGTCATGTGACATCATTCCCAGAATCCTCCACTTCTCCAGTCATGTCCTGTGTTATTAATAGAGAAGAGTGATGTCATGTGACATATTTCCCAGAATCCTCCCCTCTCCAGTCATGTCCCTGTGTTATTAATAGAGAAAAGTGATGCAATGTGACATCATTCCCAGAATCCTCTCCTCTCCAGTCATGTCCTGTGTTATTAATAGAGAAGAGTGATGTCATGTGACATATTTCCCAGAATACTCACCTCTCCGGTCATGTCCTGTGTTATTAATAGAGAAAAGTGATGTCATGTGACATATTTCCCAGAATCCTCTCCTCCCCAGTCATGTCCTGTGTTATTAATAGAGAAGAGTTATGTCATGTGACATATTTCCCAGAATCCTCACCTCTCCAGTCATGACCTGTGTTATTAATAGAGAAGAGTGATGTCATGTGACATATTTCCCAGAATCCTCACCTCTCCGGTCATGTCCTGTGTTATTAATAGAGAAGAGTGATGTCATGTGACATATTTCCCAGAATCCTCCCCTCTCCAGTCATGTCCTGTGTTATTAATAGAGAAGAGTGATGTCATGTGACATATTTCCCAGAATCCTCACCTCTCCGGTAATGTCCCTGTGTTATTAATAGAGAAGAGTGATGTCATGTGACATCATTCCCAGAATCCTCCACTCTCCAGTCATGTCTGTGTTATTAATAGAGAAGAGTGATGTCATGTGCCATCATTCCCAGAATCCTCTCCTCTCCAGTCATGTCCTGTGTTATTAATAGAGAAGAGTGATGTCATGTGACATATTTCCCAGAATCCTCACCTCTCCAGTCATGTCCTGTGTTATTAATAGAGAAGAGTGATGTCATGTGACATATTTCCCAGAATCCTCACCTCTCCAGTCATGTCCATGTGTTATTTATAGAGAAGAGTGATGTCATGTGACATATTTCCCAGAATCCTCACCTCTCCAGTCATGTCCTGTGTTATTAATAGAGAATAGTGATGTCATGTGACATATTTCCCAGAATCCTCACCTCTCCAGTCATGTCCCTGTGTTATTAATAGAGAAGAGTGATGTCATGTGACATCATTCCCAGAATCCTCCACTCTCCAGTCATGTCTGTGTTATTAATAGAGAAGAGTGATGTCATGTGACATCATTCCCAGAATCCTCAAATCTCCAGTCATGTCCCTGTGTTATTAATAGAGAAGAGTGATGTCATGTGACATCATTCCCAGAATCCTCTCCTCTCCAGTCATGTCCCTGTGTTATTAATAGAGAAGAGTGATGTCATGTGACATCATTCCCAGAATCCTCCACTCTCCAGTCATGTCTGTGTTATTAATAGAGAAGAGTGATGTCATGTGACAAATTTCCCAGAATCCTCAAATCTCCAGTCATGTCCCTGTGTTATTAATAGAGAAGAGTGATGTCATGTGACATATTTCCCAGAATCCTCCACTCTCCAGTCATGTCTGTGTTATTAATAGAGAAGAGTGATCACTACAGCCAAGTTTAAGGACGCGGCAGTCGTCCGAAACGCGTAGGCCCCGAGGACACGCACCACCACTTTTTCACACACCCAGGACCTTATGCAACTGGACTTCCTTTTAATTTCATTCTAATAAACTTGGAACAGAAAATCCATTTTAATTGCACCCGGCGCTGGATCCTACCTTCTTCCTTGCTTGCTAGCCTGCCGTTGTGCCGACACGAGGATCCGAGCGCAACCCACAATCCACACCACACTGGAGTGTGTAAGGTGAGCTGGAGGTTCCCTCCCCAGTTTCTATTTGTTTGTAGAGAAGAGTGATGTCATGTGACATATTTCCCAGAATCCTCCCCTCTCCAGTCATGTCCCTGTGTTATTAATAGAGAAAAGTGATGCAATGTGACATCATTCCCAGAATCCTCTCCTCTCCAGTCATGTCCTGTGTTATTAATAGAGAAGAGTGATGTCATGTGACATATTTCCCAGAATCCTCACCTCTCCGGTCATGTCCTGTGTTATTAATAGAGAAAAGTGATGTCATGTGACATATTTCCCAGAATCCTCTCCTCCCCAGTCATGTCCTGTGTTATTAATAGAGAAGAGTTATGTCATGTGACATATTTCCCAGAATCCTCACCTCTCCAGTCATGTCCTGTGTTATTAATAGAGAAGAGTGATGTCATGTGACATATTTCCCAGAATCCTCCCCTCTCCAGTCATGTCCTGTGTTATTAATATAGAAGAGTGATGTCATGTGACATATTTCCCAGAATCCTCACCTCTCCGGTAATGTCCCTGTGTTATTAATAGAGAAGAGTGATGTCATGTGACATCATTCCCAGAATCCTCCACTCTCCAGTCATGTCTGTGTTATTAATAGAGAAGAGTGATGTCATGTGCCATCATTCCCAGAATCCTCTCCTCTCCAGTCATGTCCCTGTGTTATTAATAGAGAAGAGTGATGTCATGTGACATCATTCCCAGAATCCTCCACTCTCCAGTCATGTCTGTGTTATTAATAGAGAAGAGTGATGTCATGTGACATATTTCCCAGAATCCTCAAATCTCCAGTCATGTCCCTGTGTTATTAATAGAGAAGAGTGATGTCATGTGACATATTTCCCAGAATCCTCACCTCTACGGTCATGTCCCTGTGTTATTAATAGAGAAGAGTGATGTCATGTGGCATATTTCCCAGAATCCTCACCTCTCCGGTCATGTCCTGTGTTATTAATAGAGAAGAGTGATGTCATGTGACATATTTCCCAGAATCCTCACCTCTCCAGTCATGTCCCTGTGTTATTAATAGAGAAGAGTGATGTCATGTGACATAATTCCCAGAATCCTCCACTCTCCAGTCATGTCTGTGTTATTAATAGAGAAGAGTGATGTCATGTAACATATTTCCCAGAATCCTCACCTCTCCAGTCATGTCCCTGTGTTATTAATAGAGAAGAGTGATGTCATGTGACATCATTCCCAGAATCCTCTCCTCTCCAGTCATGTCCCTGTGTTATTAATAGAGAAGAGTGATGTCATGTGACATCATTCCCAGAATCCTCCACTCTCCAGTCATGTCTGTGTTATTAATAGAGAAGAGTGATGTCATGTGACATCATTCCCAGAATCCTCAAATCTCCTGTCATGTCCCTGTGTTATTAACAGAGAAGAGTGATGTCATGTGACATCATTCCCAGAATCCTCTCCTCTCCAGTCATGTCCCTGTGTTATTAATAGAGAAGAGTGATGTCATGTGACATCATTCCCAGAATCCTCTCCTCTCCAGTCATGTCCTGTGTTATTAATAGAGAAGAGTGATGTCATGTGACATATTTCCCAGAATCCTCACCTCTCCGGTCATGTCCTGTGTTATTAATAGAGAAAAGTGATGTCATGTGACATATTTCCCAGAATCCTCTCCTCCCCAGTCATGTCCTGTGTTATTAATAGAGAAGAGTTATGTCATGTGACATATTTCCCAGAATCCTCACCTCTCCAGTCATGTCCTGTGTTATTAATAGAGAAGAGTGATGTCATGTGACATATTTCCCAGAATCCTCCCCTCTCCAGTCATGTCCATGTGTTATTTATAGAGAAGAGTGATGTCATGTGACATATTTCCCAGAATCCTCTCCTCTCCTGTCATGTCCTGCGTTATTAATAGAGAAGAGTGATGTCATGTGACATATTTCCAAGAATCCTCAAATCTCCAGTCATGTCCCTGTGTTATTAATAGAGAAGAGTGATGTCATGTGACATATTTCCCAGAATCCTCACCTCTTCTGTCCATGTTTTATTAATAGAGAAGAGTGATGTCATGTGACATATTTCCCAGAATCCTCACCTCTCCGGCCATGTCCCTGTGTTATTAATAGAGAAGAGTGATGTCATGTGATATCATTCCCAGAATCCTCACCTCTCCGGTCATGTCCTGTGTTATTAATAGAGAAGAGTGGTGTCATGTGACATCATTCCCAGAATCCTCCACTCTGCAGTCATGTCCTGTGTTATTAATAGAGAAGAGTGATGTCATGTTACAAATTTCCCAGAATCCTCTCCTCTCCAGTCATGTCCCTGTGTTATTAATAGAGAAGAGTGATGTCATGTGACATCATTCCCAGAATCCTCCACTTCTCCAGTCATGTCCTGTGTTATTAATAGAGAAGAGTGATGTCATGTGACATATTTTCCAGAATCCTCCCCTCTCCAGTCATGTCCCTGTGTTATTAATAGAGAAAAGTGATGCAATGTGACATCATTACCAGAGTCCTCACCTCTCCGGTCATGTCCCTGTTTTGTTAATAGAGAAGAGTGATGTCATGTGACATCATTCCCAGAATCCTCTCCTCTCCAGTCATGTCCTGTGTTATTAATAGAGAAGAGTGATGTCATGTGACATATTTCCCAGAATCCTCACCTCTCCGGTCATGTCCTGTGTTATTAATAGAGAAGAGTGATGTCATGTGACATATTTCCCAGAATCCTCCCCTCTCCAGTCATGTCCTGTGTTATTAATAGAGAAGAGTGATGTCATGTGACATATTTCCCAGAATCCTCACCTCTCCGGTAATGTCCCTGTGTTATTAATAGAGAAGAGTGATGTCATGTGACATCATTCCCAGAATCCTCCACTCTCCAGTCATGTCTGTGTTATTAATAGAGAAGAGTGATGTCATGTGACATTATTCCCAGAATCCTCTCCTCTCCAGTCATGTCCCTGTGTTATTAATAGAGAAGAGTGATGTCATGTGACATCATTCCCAGAATCCTCCACTCTCCAGTCATGTCTGTGTTATTAATAGAGAAGAGTGATGTCATGTGACATATTTCCCAGAATCCTCACCTCTCCGGTCATGTCCCTGTGTTATTAATAGAGAAGAGTGATGTCATGGGACATATTTCCCAGAATCCTCACCTCTCCAGTCATGTCCATGTGTTATTTATAGAGAAGAGTGATGTCATGTGACATATTTCCCAGAATCCTCACCTCTCCAGTCATGTCCTGTGTTATTAATAGAGAAGAGTGATGTCATGTGACAAATTTCCCAGAATCCTCTCCTCTCCAGTCATGTCCCTGTGTTATTAATAGAGAAGAGTGATGTCATGTGACATCATTCCCAGAATCCTCCACTATCCAGTCATGTCCTGTTATTAATAGAGAAGATTGATGTCATGTGACATATTTTCCAGAATCCTCACCTCTCCTGTCATGTCCTGTGTTATTAATAGAGAAGAGTGATGTCATGTGACATATTTCCCAGAATCCTCACCTCTCCAGTCATGTCTGTGTTATTAATAGAGAAGAGTGATGTCATGTGACATATTTCCCAGAATCCTCACCTCTCCAGTCATGTCCATGTGTTATTTATAGAGAAGAGTGATGTCATGTGACATATTTCCCAGAATCCTCACCTCTCCAGTCATGTCCCTGTGTTATTAATAGAGAAGAGTGATGTCATGTGACATATTTCCCAGAATCCTCACCTCTTCTGTCCATGTTTTATTAATAGAGAAGAATGATGTCATGTGACATATTTCCCAGAATCCTCAACTCTCCGGTCATGTCCCTGTGTTATTAATAGAGAAGAGTGATGTCATGTGACATCATTCCCAGAATCCTCACCTCTCCGGTCATGCCCTGTGTTATTAATAGAGAAGAGTGGTGTCATGTGACATTATTCCCAGAATCCTCCACTCTCCAGTCATGTCTGTGTTATTAATAGAGAAGAGTGATGTCATGTGCCATCATTCCCAGAATCCTCTCCTCTCCAGTCATGTCCCTGTGTTATTAATAGAGAAGAGTGATGTCATGTGACATCATTCCCAGAATCCTCCACTCTCCAGTCATGTCTGTGTTATTAATAGAGAAGAGTGATGTCATGTGACATATTTCCCAGAATCCTCAAATCTCCAGTCATGTCCCTGTGTTATTAATAGAGAAGAGTGATGTCATGTGACATATTTCCCAGAATCCTCACCTCTACGGTCATGTCCCTGTGTTATTAATAGAGAAGAGTGATGTCATGTGACATCATTCCCAGAATCCTCACCTCTCCGGTCATGCCCTGTGTTATTAATAGAGAAGAGTGGTGTCATGTGACATTATTCCCAGAATCCTCCACTCTCCAGTCATGTCTGTGTTATTAATAGAGAAGAGTGATGTCATGTGCCATCATTCCCAGAATCCTCTCCTCTCCAGTCATGTCCCTGTGTTATTAATAGAGAAGAGTGATGTCATGTGACATCATTCCCAGAATCCTCCACTCTCCAGTCATGTCTGTGTTATTAATAGAGAAGAGTGATGTCATGTGACATATTTCCCAGAATCCTCAAATCTCCAGTCATGTCCCTGTGTTATTAATAGAGAAGAGTGATGTCATGTGACATATTTCCCAGAATCCTCACCTCTACGGTCATGTCCCTGTGTTATTAATAGAGAAGAGTGATGTCATGTGGCATATTTCCCAGAATCCTCACCTCTCCGGTCATGTCCTGTGTTATTAATAGAGAAGAGTGATGTCATGTGACATATTTCCCAGAATCCTCACCTCTCCAGTCATGTCCCTGTGTTATTAATAGAGAAGAGTGATGTCATGTGACATAATTCCCAGAATCCTCCACTCTCCAGTCATGTCTGTGTTATTAATAGAGAAGAGTGATGTCATGTAACATATTTCCCAGAATCCTCACCTCTCCAGTCATGTCCCTGTGTTATTAATAGAGAAGAGTGATGTCATGTGACATCATTCCCAGAATCCTCTCCTCTCCAGTCATGTCCCTGTGTTATTAATAGAGAAGAGTGATGTCATGTGACATCATTCCCAGAATCCTCCACTCTCCAGTCATGTCTGTGTTATTAATAGAGAAGAGTGATGTCATGTGACATAATTCCCAGAATCCTCAAATCTCCTGTCATGTCCCTGTGTTATTAACAGAGAAGAGTGATGTCATGTGGCATCATTCCCAGAATCCTCTCCTCTCCAGTCATGTCCCTGTGTTATTAATAGAGAAGAGTGATGTCATGTGACATCATTCCCAGAATCCTCTCCTCTCCAGTCATGTCCTGTGTTATTAATAGAGAAGAGTGATGTCATGTGACATATTTCCCAGAATCCTCACCTCTCCGGTCATGTCCTGTGTTATTAATAGAGAAAAGTGATGTCATGTGACATATTTCCCAGAATCCTCTCCTCCCCAGTCATGTCCTGTGTTATTAATAGAGAAGAGTTATGTCATGTGACATATTTCCCAGAATCCTCACCTCTCCAGTCATGTCCTGTGTTATTAATAGAGAAGAGTGATGTCATGTGACATATTTCCCAGAATCCTCCCCTCTCCAGTCATGTCCATGTGTTATTTATAGAGAAGAGTGATGTCATGTGACATATTTCCCAGAATCCTCTCCTCTCCTGTCATGTCCTGCGTTATTAATAGAGAAGAGTGATGTCATGTGACATATTTCCAAGAATCCTCAAATCTCCAGTCATGTCCCTGTGTTATTAATAGAGAAGAGTGATGTCATGTGACATATTTCCCAGAATCCTCACCTCTTCTGTCCATGTTTTATTAATAGAGAAGAGTGATGTCATGTGACATATTTCCCAGAATCCTCACCTCTCCGGCCATGTCCCTGTGTTATTAATAGAGAAGAGTGATGTCATGTGATATCATTCCCAGAATCCTCACCTCTCCGGTCATGTCCTGTGTTATTAATAGAGAAGAGTGGTGTCATGTGACATCATTCCCAGAATCCTCCACTCTGCAGTCATGTCCTGTGTTATTAATAGAGAAGAGTGATGTCATGTGACAAATTTCCCAGAATCCTCTCCTCTCCAGTCATGTCCCTGTGTTATTAATAGAGAAGAGTGATGTCATGTGACATCATTCCCAGAATCCGCCACTTCTCCAGTCATGTCCTGTGTTATTAATAGAGAAGAGTGATGTCATGTGACATATTTCCCAGAATCCTCCCCTCTCCAGTCATGTCCCTGTGTTATTAATAGAGAAAAGTGATGCAATGTGACATCATTACCAGAGTCCTCACCTCTCCGGTCATGTCCCTGTTTTGTTAATAGAGAAGAGTGATGTCATGTGACATCATTCCCAGAATCCTCTCCTCTCCAGTCATGTCCTGTGTTATTAATAGAGAAGAGTGATGTCATGTGACATATTTCCCAGAATCCTCACCTCTCCGGTCATGTCCTGTGTTATTAATAGAGAAGAGTGATGTCATGTGACATATTTCCCAGAATCCTCCCCTCTCCAGTCATGTCCTGTGTTATTAATAGAGAAGAGTGATGTCATGTGACATATTTCCCAGAATCCTCACCTCTCCGGTAATGTCCCTGTGTTATTAATAGAGAAGAGTGATGTCATGTGACATCATTCCCAGAATCCTCCACTCTCCAGTCATGTCTGTGTTATTAATAGAGAAGAGTGATGTCATGTGACATTATTCCCAGAATCCTCTCCTCTCCAGTCATGTCCCTGTGTTATTAATAGAGAAGAGTGATGTCATGTGACATCATTCCCAGAATCCTCCACTCTCCAGTCATGTCTGTGTTATTAATAGAGAAGAGTGATGTCATGTGACATATTTCCCAGAATCCTCACCTCTCCGGTCATGTCCCTGTGTTATTAATAGAGAAGAGTGATGTCATGGGACATATTTCCCAGAATCCTCACCTCTCCAGTCATGTCCATGTGTTATTTATAGAGAAGAGTGATGTCATGTGACATATTTCCCAGAATCCTCACCTCTCCAGTCATGTCCTGTGTTATTAATAGAGAAGAGTGATGTCATGTGACAAATTTCCCAGAATCCTCTCCTCTCCAGTCATGTCCCTGTGTTATTAATAGAGAAGAGTGATGTCATGTGACATCATTCCCAGAATCCTCCACTATCCAGTCATGTCCTGTTATTAATAGAGAAGATTGATGTCATGTGACATATTTTCCAGAATCCTCACCTCTCCTGTCATGTCCTGTGTTATTAATAGAGAAGAGTGATGTCATGTGACATATTTCCCAGAATCCTCACCTCTCCAGTCATGTCTGTGTTATTAATAGAGAAGAGTGATGTCATGTGACATATTTCCCAGAATCCTCACCTCTCCAGTCATGTCCATGTGTTATTTATAGAGAAGAGTGATGTCATGTGACATATTTACCAGAATCCTCACCTCTCCAGTCATGTCCCTGTGTTATTAATAGAGAAGAGTGATGTCATGTGACATATTTCCCAGAATCCTCACCTCTTCTGTCCATGTTTTATTAATAGAGAAGAATGATGTCATGTGACATATTTCCCAGAATCCTCAACTCTCCGGTCATGTCCCTGTGTTATTAATAGAGAAGAGTGATGTCATGTGACATCATTCCCAGAATCCTCACCTCTCCGGTCATGCCCTGTGTTATTAATAGAGAAGAGTGGTGTCATGTGACATTATTCCCAGAATCCTCCACTCTGCAGTCATGTCCTGTGTTATTAATAGAGAAGAGTGATGTCATGTGACAAATTTCCCAGAATCCTCTCCTCTCCAGTCATGTCCCTGTGTTATTAATAGAGAAGAGTGATGTCATGTGACATCATTCCCAGAATCCTCCACTATCCAGTCATGTCCTGTTATTAATAGAGAAGATTGATGTCATGTGACATATTTCCCAGAATCCTCACCTCTCCTGTCATGTCCTGTGTTATTAATAGAGAAGAGTGATGTCATGTGACATATTTCCCAGAATCCTCACCTCTCCAGTCATGTCTGTGTTATTAATAGAGAAGAGTGATGTCATGTGACATATTTCCCAGAATCCTCACCTCTCCAGTCATGTCCATGTGTTATTTATAGAGAAGAGTGATGTCATGTGACATATTTCCCAGAATCCTCACCTCTCCAGTCATGTCCCTGTGTTATTAATAGAGAAGAGTGATGTCATGTGACATATTTCCCAGAATCCTCACCTCTTCTGTCCATGTTTTATTAATAGAGAAGAATGATGTCATGTGACATATTTCCCAGAATCCTCAACTCTCCGGTCATGTCCCTGTGTTATTAATAGAGAAGAGTGATGTCATGTGACATCATTCCCAGAATCCTCACCTCTCCGGTCATGCCCTGTGTTATTAATAGAGAAGAGTGGTGTCATGTGACATTATTCCCAGAATCCTCCACTCTGCAGTCATGTCCTGTGTTATTAATAGAGAAGAGTGATGTCATGTGACAAATTTCCCAGAATCCTCTCCTCTCCAGTCATGTCCCTGTGTTATTAATAGAGAAGAGTGATGTCATGTGACATCATTCCCAGAATGCTCCACTTCTCCAGTCATGTCCTGTGTTATTAATAGAGAAGAGTGATGTCATGTGACATATTTCCCAGAATCCTCCCCTCTCCAGTCATGTCCCTGTGTTATTAATAGAGAAAAGTGATGCAATGTGACATCATTCCCAGAATCCTCTCCTCTCCAGTCATGTCCTGTGTTATTAATAGAGAAGAGTGATGTCATGTGACATATTTCCCAGAATCCTCACCTCTCCGGTCATGTCCTGTGTTAATAATAGAGAAAAGTGATGTCATGTGACATATTTCCCAGAATCCTCTCCTCCCCAGTCATGTCCTGTGTTATTAATAGAGAAGAGTTATGTCATGTGACATATTTCCCAGAATCCTCACCTCTCCAGTCATGTCCTGTGTTATTAATAGAGAAGAGTGATGTCATGTGACATATTTCCCAGAATCTTCCCCTCTCCAGTCATGTCCTGTGTTATTAATAGAGAAGAGTGATGTCATGTGACATATTTCCCAGAATCCTCACCTCTCCGGTAATGTCCCTGTGTTATTAATAGAGAAGAGTGATGTCATGTGACATCATTCCCAGAATCCTCCACTCTCCAGTCATGTCTGTGTTATTAATAGAGAAGAGTGATGTCATGTGCCATCATTCCCAGAATCCTCTCCTCTCCAGTCATGTCCCTGTGTTATTAATAGAGAAGAGTGATGTCATGTGACATCATTCCCAGAATCCTCCACTCTCCAGTCATGTCTGTGTTATTAATAGAGAAGAGTGATGTCATGTGCCATCATTCCCAGAATCCTCTCCTCTCCAGTCATGTCCCTGTGTTATTAATAGAGAAGAGTGATGTCATGTGACATCATTCCCAGAATCCTCACCTCTCCGGTCATGTCTGTGTTATTAATAGAGAAGAGTGATGTCATGTGACATATTTCCCAGAATCCTCACCTCTCCAGTCATGTCCCTGTGTTATTAATAGAGAAGAGTGATGTCATGTGACATCATTCCCAGAATCCTCCACTATCCAGTCATGTCCTGTTATTAATAGAGAAGATTGATGTCATGTGACATATTTTCCAGAATCCTCACCTCTCCTGTCATGTCCTGTGTTATTAATAGAGAAGAGTGATGTCATGTGACATATTTCCCAGAATCCTCACCTCTCCAGTCATGTCTGTGTTATTAATAGAGAAGAGTGATGTCATGTGACATATTTCCCAGAATCCTCACCTCTCCAGTCATGTCCATGTGTTATTTATAGAGAAGAGTGATGTCATGTGACATATTTACCAGAATCCTCACCTCTCCAGTCATGTCCCTGTGTTATTAATAGAGAAGAGTGATGTCATGTGACATATTTCCCAGAATCCTCACCTCTTCTGTCCATGTTTTATTAATAGAGAAGAATGATGTCATGTGACATATTTCCCAGAATCCTCAACTCTCCGGTCATGTCCCTGTGTTATTAATAGAGAAGAGTGATGTCATGTGACATCATTCCCAGAATCCTCACCTCTCCGGTCATGCCCTGTGTTATTAATAGAGAAGAGTGGTGTCATGTGACATTATTCCCAGAATCCTCCACTCTCCAGTCATGTCTGTGTTATTAATAGAGAAGAGTGATGTCATGTGCCATCATTCCCAGAATCCTCTCCTCTCCAGTCATGTCCCTGTGTTATTAATAGAGAAGAGTGATGTCATGTGACATCATTCCCAGAATCCTCCACTCTCCAGTCATGTCTGTGTTATTAATAGAGAAGAGTGATGTCATGTGACATATTTCCCAGAATCCTCAAATCTCCAGTCATGTCCCTGTGTTATTAATAGAGAAGAGTGATGTCATGTGACATATTTCCCAGAATCCTCACCTCTACGGTCATGTCCCTGTGTTATTAATAGAGAAGAGTGATGTCATGTGGCATATTTCCCAGAATCCTCACCTCTCCGGTCATGTCCTGTGTTATTAATAGAGAAGAGTGATGTCATGTGACATATTTCCCAGAATCCTCACCTCTCCAGTCATGTCCCTGTGTTATTAATAGAGAAGAGTGATGTCATGTGACATAATTCCCAGAATCCTCCACTCTCCAGTCATGTCTGTGTTATTAATAGAGAAGAGTGATGTCATGTAACATATTTCCCAGAATCCTCACCTCTCCAGTCATGTCCCTGTGTTATTAATAGAGAAGAGTGATGTCATGTGACATCATTCCCAGAATCCTCTCCTCTCCAGTCATGTCCCTGTGTTATTAATAGAGAAGAGTGATGTCATGTGACATCATTCCCAGAATCCTCCACTCTCCAGTCATGTCTGTGTTATTAATAGAGAAGAGTGATGTCATGTGACATAATTCCCAGAATCCTCAAATCTCCTGTCATGTCCCTGTGTTATTAACAGAGAAGAGTGATGTCATGTGGCATCATTCCCAGAATCCTCTCCTCTCCAGTCATGTCCCTGTGTTATTAATAGAGAAGAGTGATGTCATGTGACATCATTCCCAGAATCCTCTCCTCTCCAGTCATGTCCAGTGTTATTAATAGAGAAGAGTGATGTCATGTGACATATTTCCCAGAATCCTCTCCTCCCCAGTCATGTCCTGTGTTATTAATAGAGAAGAGTGATGTCATGTGACATATTTCCCAGAATCCTCCCCTCTCCAGTCATGTCCATGTGTTATTTATAGAGAAGAGTGATGTCATGTGACATATTTCCCAGAATCCTCTCCTCTCCTGTCATGTCCTGCGTTATTAATAGAGAAGAGTGATGTCATGTGACATATTTCCAAGAATCCTCAAATCTCCAGTCATGTCCCTGTGTTATTAATAGAGAAGAGTGATGTCATGTGACATATTTCCCAGAATCCTCACCTCTTCTGTCCATGTTTTATTAATAGAGAAGAGTGATGTCATGTGACATATTTCCCAGAATCCTCACCTCTCCGGCCATGTCCCTGTGTTATTAATAGAGAAGAGTGATGTCATGTGATATCATTCCCAGAATCCTCACCTCTCCGGTCATGTCCTGTGTTATTAATAGAGAAGAGTGGTGTCATGTGACATCATTCCCAGAATCCTCCACTCTGCAGTCATGTCCTGTGTTATTAATAGAGAAGAGTGATGTCATGTGACAAATTTCCCAGAATCCTCTCCTCTCCAGTCATGTCCCTGTGTTATTAATAGAGAAGAGTGATGTCATGTGACATCATTCCCAGAATCCGCCACTTCTCCAGTCATGTCCTGTGTTATTAATAGAGAAGAGTGATGTCATGTGACATATTTCCCAGAATCCTCCCCTCTCCAGTCATGTCCCTGTGTTATTAATAGAGAAAAGTGATGCAATGTGACATCATTACCAGAGTCCTCACCTCTCCGGTCATGTCCCTGTTTTGTTAATAGAGAAGAGTGATGTCATGTGACATCATTCCCAGAATCCTCTCCTCTCCAGTCATGTCCTGTGTTATTAATAGAGAAGAGTGATGTCATGTGACATATTTCCCAGAATCCTCACCTCTCCGGTCATGTCCTGTGTTATTAATAGAGAAGAGTGATGTCATGTGACATATTTCCCAGAATCCTCCCCTCTCCAGTCATGTCCTGTGTTATTAATAGAGAAGAGTGATGTCATGTGACATATTTCCCAGAATCCTCACCTCTCCGGTAATGTCCCTGTGTTATTAATAGAGAAGAGTGATGTCATGTGACATCATTCCCAGAATCCTCCACTCTCCAGTCATGTCTGTGTTATTAATAGAGAAGAGTGATGTCATGTGACATTATTCCCAGAATCCTCTCCTCTCCAGTCATGTCCCTGTGTTATTAATAGAGAAGAGTGATGTCATGTGACATCATTCCCAGAATCCTCCACTCTCCAGTCATGTCTGTGTTATTAATAGAGAAGAGTGATGTCATGTGACATATTTCCCAGAATCCTCACCTCTCCGGTCATGTCCCTGTGTTATTAATAGAGAAGAGTGATGTCATGGGACATATTTCCCAGAATCCTCACCTCTCCAGTCATGTCCATGTGTTATTTATAGAGAAGAGTGATGTCATGTGACATATTTCCCAGAATCCTCACCTCTCCAGTCATGTCCTGTGTTATTAATAGAGAAGAGTGATGTCATGTGACAAATTTCCCAGAATCCTCTCCTCTCCAGTCATGTCCCTGTGTTATTAATAGAGAAGAGTGATGTCATGTGACATCATTCCCAGAATCCTCCACTATCCAGTCATGTCCTGTTATTAATAGAGAAGATTGATGTCATGTGACATATTTCCCAGAATCCTCACCTCTCCTGTCATGTCCTGTGTTATTAATAGAGAAGAGTGATGTCATGTGACATATTTCCCAGAATCCTCACCTCTCCAGTCATGTCTGTGTTATTAATAGAGAAGAGTGATGTCATGTGACATATTTCCCAGAATCCTCACCTCTCCAGTCATGTCCATGTGTTATTTATAGAGAAGAGTGATGTCATGTGACATATTTCCCAGAATCCTCACCTCTCCAGTCATGTCCCTGTGTTATTAATAGAGAAGAGTGATGTCATGTGACATATTTCCCAGAATCCTCACCTCTTCTGTCCATGTTTTATTAATAGAGAAGAATGATGTCATGTGACATATTTCCCAGAATCCTCAACTCTCCGGTCATGTCCCTGTGTTATTAATAGAGAAGAGTGATGTCATGTGACATCATTCCCAGAATCCTCACCTCTCCGGTCATGCCCTGTGTTATTAATAGAGAAGAGTGGTGTCATGTGACATTATTCCCAGAATCCTCCACTCTGCAGTCATGTCCTGTGTTATTAATAGAGAAGAGTGATGTCATGTGACAAATTTCCCAGAATCCTCTCCTCTCCAGTCATGTCCCTGTGTTATTAATAGAGAAGAGTGATGTCATGTGACATCATTCCCAGAATGCTCCACTTCTCCAGTCATGTCCTGTGTTATTAATAGAGAAGAGTGATGTCATGTGACATATTTCCCAGAATCCTCCCCTCTCCAGTCATGTCCCTGTGTTATTAATAGAGAAAAGTGATGCAATGTGACATCATTCCCAGAATCCTCTCCTCTCCAGTCATGTCCTGTGTTATTAATAGAGAAGAGTGATGTCATGTGACATATTTCCCAGAATCCTCACCTCTCCGGTCATGTCCTGTGTTAATAATAGAGAAAAGTGATGTCATGTGACATATTTCCCAGAATCCTCTCCTCCCCAGTCATGTCCTGTGTTATTAATAGAGAAGAGTTATGTCATGTGACATATTTCCCAGAATCCTCACCTCTCCAGTCATGTCCTGTGTTATTAATAGAGAAGAGTGATGTCATGTGACATATTTCCCAGAATCTTCCCCTCTCCAGTCATGTCCTGTGTTATTAATAGAGAAGAGTGATGTCATGTGACATATTTCCCAGAATCCTCACCTCTCCGGTAATGTCCCTGTGTTATTAATAGAGAAGAGTGATGTCATGTGACATCATTCCCAGAATCCTCCACTCTCCAGTCATGTCTGTGTTATTAATAGAGAAGAGTGATGTCATGTGCCATCATTCCCAGAATCCTCTCCTCTCCAGTCATGTCCCTGTGTTATTAATAGAGAAGAGTGATGTCATGTGACATCATTCCCAGAATCCTCCACTCTCCAGTCATGTCTGTGTTATTAATAGAGAAGAGTGATGTCATGTGCCATCATTCCCAGAATCCTCTCCTCTCCAGTCATGTCCCTGTGTTATTAATAGAGAAGAGTGATGTCATGTGACATCATTCCCAGAATCCTCACCTCTCCGGTCATGTCTGTGTTATTAATAGAGAAGAGTGATGTCATGTGACATATTTCCCAGAATCCTCACCTCTCCAGTCATGTCCCTGTGTTATTAATAGAGAAGAGTGATGTCATGTGACATCATTCCCAGAATCCTCCACTCTCCAGTCATGTCTGTGTTATTAATAGAGAAGAGTGATGTCATGTGACATTATTCCCAGAATCCTCTCCTCTCCAGTCATGTCCCTGTGTTATTAATAGAGAAGAGTGATGTCATGTGACATCATTCCCAGAATCCTCCACTCTCCAGTCATGTCTGTGTTATTAATAGAGAAGAGTGATGTCATGTGACATATTTCCCAGAATCCTCACCTCTCGGGTCATGTCCCTGTGTTATTAATAGAGAAGAGTGATGTCATGGGACATATTTCCCAGAATCCTCACCTCTCCAGTCATGTCCATGTGTTATTTATAGAGAAGAGTGATGTCATGTGACATATTTCCCAGAATCCTCACCTCTCCAGTCATGTCCTGTGTTATTAATAGAGAAGAGTGATGTCATGTGACAAATTTCCCAGAATCCTCTCCTCTCCAGTCATGTCCCTGTGTTATTAATAGAGAAGAGTGATGTCATGTGACATCATTCCCAGAATCCTCCACTATCCAGTCATGTCCTGTTATGAATAGAGAAGAGTGATGTCATGTGACATATTCCCCAGAATCCTCCACTCTCCAGTCATGTCCTGTGTTATTAATAGAGAAGATTGATGTCATGTGACATATTTCCCAGAATCCTCACCTCTCCTGTCATGTCCTGTGTTATTAATAGAGAAGAGTGATGTCATGTGACATATTTCCCAGAATCCTCACCTCTCCAGTCATGTCCCTGTGTTATTAATAGAGAAGAGTGATGTCATGTGACATCATTCCCAGAATCCTCAAATCTCCAGTCATGTCCCTGTGTTATTAATAGAGAAGAGTGATGTCATGTGACATATTTCCCAGAATCCTCACCTCTCCAGTCATGTCTGTGTTATTAATAGAGAAGAGTGATGTCATGTGACATCATTCCCAGAATCCTCAAATCTCCAGTCATGTCCCTGTGTTATTAATAGAGAAGAGTGATGTCATGTGATCTCATTCCCAGAATCCTCCCCTCTCCAGTCATGTCCCTGTGTTATTAATAGAGAAAAGTGATGCAATGTGACATCATTACCAGAGTCCTCACCTCTCCGGTCATGTCCCTGTTTTGTTAATAGAGAAGAGTGATGTCATGTGACATCATTCCCAGAATCCTCTCCTCTCCAGTCATGTCCTGTGTTATTAATAGAGAAGAGTGATGTCATGTGACATATTTCCCAGAATCCTCACCTCTCCGGTCATGTCCTGTGTTATTAATAGAGAAGAGTGATGTCATGTGACATATTTCCCAGAATCCTCCCCTCTCCAGTCATGTCCTGTGTTATTAATAGAGAAGAGTGATGTCATGTGACATATTTCCCAGAATCCTCACCTCTCCGGTAATGTCCCTGTGTTATTAATAGAGAAGAGTGATGTCATGTGACATCATTCCCAGAATCCTCCACTCTCCAGTCATGTCTGTGTTATTAATAGAGAAGAGTGATGTCATGTGACATTATTCCCAGAATCCTCTCCTCTCCAGTCATGTCCCTGTGTTATTAATAGAGAAGAGTGATGTCATGTGACATCATTCCCAGAATCCTCCACTCTCCAGTCATGTCTGTGTTATTAATAGAGAAGAGTGATGTCATGTGACATATTTCCCAGAATCCTCACCTCTCCGGTCATGTCCCTGTGTTATTAATAGAGAAGAGTGATGTCATGGGACATATTTCCCAGAATCCTCACCTCTCCAGTCATGTCCATGTGTTATTTATATAGAAGAGTGATGTCATGTGACATATTTCCCAGAATCCTCCCCTCTCCAGTCATGTCCTGTGTTATTAATAGAGAAGAGTGATGTCATGTGACATATTTCCCAGAATCCTCACCTCTCCGGTAATGTCCCTGTGTTATTAATAGAGAAGAGTGATGTCATGTGACATCATTCCCAGAATCCTCCACTCTCCAGTCATGTCTGTGTTATTAATAGAGAAGAGTGATGTCATGTGACATTATTCCCAGAATCCTCTCCTCTCCAGTCATGTCCCTGTGTTATTAATAGAGAAGAGTGATGTCATGTGACATCATTCCCAGAATCCTCCACTCTCCAGTCATGTCTGTGTTATTAATAGAGAAGAGTGATGTCATGTGACATATTTCCCAGAATCCTCACCTCTCCGGTCATGTCCCTGTGTTATTAATAGAGAAGAGTGATGTCATGGGACATATTTCCCAGAATCCTCACCTCTCCAGTCATGTCCATGTGTTATTTATAGAGAAGAGTGATGTCATGTGACATATTTCCCAGAATCCTCACCTCTCCAGTCATGTCCTGTGTTATTAATAGAGAAGAGTGATGTCATGTGACAAATTTCCCAGAATCCTCTCCTCTCCAGTCATGTCCCTGTGTTATTAATAGAGAAGAGTGATGTCATGTGACATCATTCCCAGAATCCTCCACTATCCAGTCATGTCCTGTTATTAATAGAGAAGATTGATGTCATGTGACATATTTCCCAGAATCCTCACCTCTCCTGTCATGTCCTGTGTTATTAATAGAGAAGAGTGATGTCATGTGACATATTTCCCAGAATCCTCACCTCTCCAGTCATGTCTGTGTTATTAATAGAGAAGAGTGATGTCATGTGACATATTTCCCAGAATCCTCACCTCTCCAGTCATGTCCATGTGTTATTTATAGAGAAGAGTGATGTCATGTGACATATTTCCCAGAATCCTCACCTCTCCAGTCATGTCCCTGTGTTATTAATAGAGAAGAGTGATGTCATGTGACATATTTCCCAGAATCCTCACCTCTTCTGTCCATGTTTTATTAATAGAGAAGAATGATGTCATGTGACATATTTCCCAGAATCCTCAACTCTCCGGTCATGTCCCTGTGTTATTAATAGAGAAGAGTGATGCAATGTGACATCATTCCCAGAATCCTCTCCTCTCCAGTCATGTCCTGTGTTATTAATAGAGAAGAGTGATGTCATGTGACATATTTCCCAGAATCCTCACCTCTCCGGTCATGTCCTGTGTTAATAATAGAGAAAAGTGATGTCATGTGACATATTTCCCAGAATCCTCTCCTCCCCAGTCATGTCCTGTGTTATTAATAGAGAAGAGTTATGTCATGTGACATATTTCCCAGAATCCTCACCTCTCCAGTCATGTCCTGTGTTATTAATAGAGAAGAGTGATGTCATGTGACATATTTCCCAGAATCTTCCCCTCTCCAGTCATGTCCTGTGTTATTAATAGAGAAGAGTGATGTCATGTGACATATTTCCCAGAATCCTCACCTCTCCGGTAATGTCCCTGTGTTATTAATAGAGAAGAGTGATGTCATGTGACATCATTCCCAGAATCCTCCACTCTCCAGTCATGTCTGTGTTATTAATAGAGAAGAGTGATGTCATGTGCCATCATTCCCAGAATCCTCTCCTCTCCAGTCATGTCCCTGTGTTATTAATAGAGAAGAGTGATGTCATGTGACATCATTCCCAGAATCCTCCACTCTCCAGTCATGTCTGTGTTATTAATAGAGAAGAGTGATGTCATGTGCCATCATTCCCAGAATCCTCTCCTCTCCAGTCATGTCCCTGTGTTATTAATAGAGAAGAGTGATGTCATGTGACATCATTCCCAGAATCCTCACCTCTCCGGTCATGTCTGTGTTATTAATAGAGAAGAGTGATGTCATGTGACATATTTCCCAGAATCCTCACCTCTCCAGTCATGTCCCTGTGTTATTAATAGAGAAGAGTGATGTCATGTGACATCATTCCCAGAATCCTCCACTCTCCAGTCATGTCTGTGTTATTAATAGAGAAGAGTGATGTCATGTGACATTATTCCCAGAATCCTCTCCTCTCCAGTCATGTCCCTGTGTTATTAATAGAGAAGAGTGATGTCATGTGACATCATTCCCAGAATCCTCCACTCTCCAGTCATGTCTGTGTTATTAATAGAGAAGAGTGATGTCATGTGACATATTTCCCAGAATCCTCACCTCTCGGGTCATGTCCCTGTGTTATTAATAGAGAAGAGTGATGTCATGGGACATATTTCCCAGAATCCTCACCTCTCCAGTCATGTCCATGTGTTATTTATAGAGAAGAGTGATGTCATGTGACATATTTCCCAGAATCCTCACCTCTCCAGTCATGTCCTGTGTTATTAATAGAGAAGAGTGATGTCATGTGACAAATTTCCCAGAATCCTCTCCTCTCCAGTCATGTCCCTGTGTTATTAATAGAGAAGAGTGATGTCATGTGACATCATTCCCAGAATCCTCCACTATCCAGTCATGTCCTGTTATGAATAGAGAAGAGTGATGTCATGTGACATATTCCCCAGAATCCTCCACTCTCCAGTCATGTCCTGTGTTATTAATAGAGAAGATTGATGTCATGTGACATATTTCCCAGAATCCTCACCTCTCCTGTCATGTCCTGTGTTATTAATAGAGAAGAGTGATGTCATGTGACATATTTCCCAGAATCCTCACCTCTCCAGTCATGTCCCTGTGTTATTAATAGAGAAGAGTGATGTCATGTGACATCATTCCCAGAATCCTCAAATCTCCAGTCATGTCCCTGTGTTATTAATAGAGAAGAGTGATGTCATGTGACATATTTCCCAGAATCCTCACCTCTCCAGTCATGTCTGTGTTATTAATAGAGAAGAGTGATGTCATGTGACATCATTCCCAGAATCCTCAAATCTCCAGTCATGTCCCTGTGTTATTAATAGAGAAGAGTGATGTCATGTGATCTCATTCCCAGAATCCTCCCCTCTCCAGTCATGTCCCTGTGTTATTAATAGAGAAAAGTGATGCAATGTGACATCATTACCAGAGTCCTCACCTCTCCGGTCATGTCCCTGTTTTGTTAATAGAGAAGAGTGATGTCATGTGACATCATTCCCAGAATCCTCTCCTCTCCAGTCATGTCCTGTGTTATTAATAGAGAAGAGTGATGTCATGTGACATATTTCCCAGAATCCTCACCTCTCCGGTCATGTCCTGTGTTATTAATAGAGAAGAGTGATGTCATGTGACATATTTCCCAGAATCCTCCCCTCTCCAGTCATGTCCTGTGTTATTAATAGAGAAGAGTGATGTCATGTGACATATTTCCCAGAATCCTCACCTCTCCGGTAATGTCCCTGTGTTATTAATAGAGAAGAGTGATGTCATGTGACATCATTCCCAGAATCCTCCACTCTCCAGTCATGTCTGTGTTATTAATAGAGAAGAGTGATGTCATGTGACATTATTCCCAGAATCCTCTCCTCTCCAGTCATGTCCCTGTGTTATTAATAGAGAAGAGTGATGTCATGTGACATCATTCCCAGAATCCTCCACTCTCCAGTCATGTCTGTGTTATTAATAGAGAAGAGTGATGTCATGTGACATATTTCCCAGAATCCTCACCTCTCCGGTCATGTCCCTGTGTTATTAATAGAGAAGAGTGATGTCATGGGACATATTTCCCAGAATCCTCACCTCTCCAGTCATGTCCATGTGTTATTTATATAGAAGAGTGATGTCATGTGACATATTTCCCAGAATCCTCCCCTCTCCAGTCATGTCCTGTGTTATTAATAGAGAAGAGTGATGTCATGTGACATATTTCCCAGAATCCTCACCTCTCCGGTAATGTCCCTGTGTTATTAATAGAGAAGAGTGATGTCATGTGACATCATTCCCAGAATCCTCCACTCTCCAGTCATGTCTGTGTTATTAATAGAGAAGAGTGATGTCATGTGACATTATTCCCAGAATCCTCTCCTCTCCAGTCATGTCCCTGTGTTATTAATAGAGAAGAGTGATGTCATGTGACATCATTCCCAGAATCCTCCACTCTCCAGTCATGTCTGTGTTATTAATAGAGAAGAGTGATGTCATGTGACATATTTCCCAGAATCCTCACCTCTCCGGTCATGTCCCTGTGTTATTAATAGAGAAGAGTGATGTCATGGGACATATTTCCCAGAATCCTCACCTCTCCAGTCATGTCCATGTGTTATTTATAGAGAAGAGTGATGTCATGTGACATATTTCCCAGAATCCTCACCTCTCCAGTCATGTCCTGTGTTATTAATAGAGAAGAGTGATGTCATGTGACAAATTTCCCAGAATCCTCTCCTCTCCAGTCATGTCCCTGTGTTATTAATAGAGAAGAGTGATGTCATGTGACATCATTCCCAGAATCCTCCACTATCCAGTCATGTCCTGTTATTAATAGAGAAGATTGATGTCATGTGACATATTTCCCAGAATCCTCACCTCTCCTGTCATGTCCTGTGTTATTAATAGAGAAGAGTGATGTCATGTGACATATTTCCCAGAATCCTCACCTCTCCAGTCATGTCTGTGTTATTAATAGAGAAGAGTGATGTCATGTGACATATTTCCCAGAATCCTCACCTCTCCAGTCATGTCCATGTGTTATTTATAGAGAAGAGTGATGTCATGTGACATATTTCCCAGAATCCTCACCTCTCCAGTCATGTCCCTGTGTTATTAATAGAGAAGAGTGATGTCATGTGACATATTTCCCAGAATCCTCACCTCTTCTGTCCATGTTTTATTAATAGAGAAGAATGATGTCATGTGACATATTTCCCAGAATCCTCAACTCTCCGGTCATGTCCCTGTGTTATTAATAGAGAAGAGTGATGTCATGTGACATCATTCCCAGAATCCTCACCTCTCCGGTCATGCCCTGTGTTATTAATAGAGAAGAGTGGTGTCATGTGACATTATTCCCAGAATCCTCCACTCTGCAGTCATGTCCTGTGTTATTAATAGAGAAGAGTGATGTCATGTGACAAATTTCCCAGAATCCTCTCCTCTCCAGTCATGTCCCTGTGTTATTAATAGAGAAGAGTGATGTCATGTGACATCATTCCCAGAATGCTCCACTTCTCCAGTCATGTCCTGTGTTATTAATAGAGAAGAGTGATGTCATGTGACATATTTCCCAGAATCCTCCCCTCTCCAGTCATGTCCCTGTGTTATTAATAGAGAAAAGTGATGCAATGTGACATCATTCCCAGAATCCTCTCCTCTCCAGTCATGTCCTGTGTTATTAATAGAGAAGAGTGATGTCATGTGACATATTTCCCAGAATCCTCACCTCTCCGGTCATGTCCTGTGTTATTAATAGAGAAAAGTGATGTCATGTGACATATTTCCCAGAATCCTCTCCTCCCCAGTCATGTCCTGTGTTATTAATAGAGAAGAGTTATGTCATGTGACATATTTCCCAGAATCCTCACCTCTCCAGTCATGTCCTGTGTTATTAATAGAGAAGAGTGATGTCATGTGACATATTTCCCAGAATCTTCCCCTCTCCAGTCATGTCCTGTGTTATTAATAGAGTAGAGTGATGTCATGTGACATATTTCCCAGAATCCTCACCTCTCCGGTAATGTCCCTGTGTTATTAATAGAGAAGAGTGATGTCATGTGACATCATTCCCAGAATCCTCCACTCTCCAGTCATGTCTGTGTTATTAATAGAGAAGAGTGATGTCATGTGCCATCATTCCCAGAATCCTCTCCTCTCCAGTCATGTCCCTGTGTTATTAATAGAGAAGAGTGATGTCATGTGACATCATTCCCAGAATCCTCCACTCTCCAGTCATGTCTGTGTTATTAATAGAGAAGAGTGATGTCATGTGCCATCATTCCCAGAATCCTCTCCTCTCCAGTCATGTCCCTGTGTTATTAATAGAGAAGAGTGATGTCATGTGACATCATTCCCAGAATCCTCACCTCTCCGGTCATGTCTGTGTTATTAATAGAGAAGAGTGATGTCATGTGACATATTTCCCAGAATCCTCACCTCTCCAGTCATGTCCCTGTGTTATTAATAGAGAAGAGTGATGTCATGTGACATCATTCCCAGAATCCTCCACTCTCCAGTCATGTCTGTGTTATTAATAGAGAAGAGTGATGTCATGTGACATTATTCCCAGAATCCTCTCCTCTCCAGTCATGTCCCTGTGTTATTAATAGAGAAGAGTGATGTCATGTGACATCATTCCCAGAATCCTCCACTCTCCAGTCATGTCTGTGTTATTAATAGAGAAGAGTGATGTCATGTGACATATTTCCCAGAATCCTCACCTCTCGGGTCATGTCCCTGTGTTATTAATAGAGAAGAGTGATGTCATGGGACATATTTCCCAGAATCCTCACCTCTCCAGTCATGTCCATGTGTTATTTATAGAGAAGAGTGATGTCATGTGACATATTTCCCAGAATCCTCACCTCTCCAGTCATGTCCTGTGTTATTAATAGAGAAGAGTGATGTCATGTGACAAATTTCCCAGAATCCTCTCCTCTCCAGTCATGTCCCTGTGTTATTAATAGAGAAGAGTGATGTCATGTGACATCATTCCCAGAATCCTCCACTATCCAGTCATGTCCTGTTATGAATAGAGAAGAGTGATGTCATGTGACATATTCCCCAGAATCCTCCACTCTCCAGTCATGTCCTGTGTTATTAATAGAGAAGATTGATGTCATGTGACATATTTCCCAGAATCCTCACCTCTCCTGTCATGTCCTGTGTTATTAATAGAGAAGAGTGATGTCATGTGACATATTTCCCAGAATCCTCACCTCTCCAGTCATGTCCCTGTGTTATTAATAGAGAAGAGTGATGTCATGTGACATCATTCCCAGAATCCTCAAATCTCCAGTCATGTCCCTGTGTTATTAATAGAGAAGAGTGATGTCATGTGACATATTTCCCAGAATCCTCACCTCTCCAGTCATGTCTGTGTTATTAATAGAGAAGAGTGATGTCATGTGACATCATTCCCAGAATCCTCAAATCTCCAGTCATGTCCCTGTGTTATTAATAGAGAAGAGTGATGTCATGTGATCTCATTCCCAGAATCCTCCCCTCTCCAGTCATGTCCCTGTGTTATTAATAGAGAAAAGTGATGCAATGTGACATCATTACCAGAGTCCTCACCTCTCCGGTCATGTCCCTGTTTTGTTAATAGAGAAGAGTGATGTCATGTGACATCATTCCCAGAATCCTCTCCTCTCCAGTCATGTCCTGTGTTATTAATAGAGAAGAGTGATGTCATGTGACATATTTCCCAGAATCCTCACCTCTCCGGTCATGTCCTGTGTTATTAATAGAGAAGAGTGATGTCATGTGACATATTTCCCAGAATCCTCCCCTCTCCAGTCATGTCCTGTGTTATTAATAGAGAAGAGTGATGTCATGTGACATATTTCCCAGAATCCTCACCTCTCCGGTAATGTCCCTGTGTTATTAATAGAGAAGAGTGATGTCATGTGACATCATTCCCAGAATCCTCCACTCTCCAGTCATGTCTGTGTTATTAATAGAGAAGAGTGATGTCATGTGACATTATTCCCAGAATCCTCTCCTCTCCAGTCATGTCCCTGTGTTATTAATAGAGAAGAGTGATGTCATGTGACATCATTCCCAGAATCCTCCACTCTCCAGTCATGTCTGTGTTATTAATAGAGAAGAGTGATGTCATGTGACATATTTCCCAGAATCCTCACCTCTCCGGTCATGTCCCTGTGTTATTAATAGAGAAGAGTGATGTCATGGGACATATTTCCCAGAATCCTCACCTCTCCAGTCATGTCCATGTGTTATTTATAGAGAAGAGTGATGTCATGTGACATATTTCCCAGAATCCTCACCTCTCCAGTCATGTCCTGTGTTATTAATAGAGAAGAGTGATGTCATGTGACAAATTTCCCAGAATCCTCTCCTCTCCAGTCATGTCCCTGTGTTATTAATAGAGAAGAGTGATGTCATGTGACATCATTCCCAGAATCCTCCACTATCCAGTCATGTCCTGTTATTAATAGAGAAGATTGATGTCATGTGACATATTTCCCAGAATCCTCACCTCTCCTGTCATGTCCTGTGTTATTAATAGAGAAGAGTGATGTCATGTGACATATTTCCCAGAATCCTCACCTCTCCAGTCATGTCTGTGTTATTAATAGAGAAGAGTGATGTCATGTGACATATTTCCCAGAATCCTCACCTCTCCAGTCATGTCCATGTGTTATTTATAGAGAAGAGTGATGTCATGTGACATATTTCCCAGAATCCTCACCTCTCCAGTCATGTCCCTGTGTTATTAATAGAGAAGAGTGATGTCATGTGACATATTTCCCAGAATCCTCACCTCTTCTGTCCATGTTTTATTAATAGAGAAGAATGATGTCATGTGACATATTTCCCAGAATCCTCAACTCTCCGGTCATGTCCCTGTGTTATTAATAGAGAAGAGTGATGTCATGTGACATCATTCCCAGAATCCTCACCTCTCCGGTCATGCCCTGTGTTATTAATAGAGAAGAGTGATGTCATGTGACATTATTCCCAGAATCCTCCACTCTGCAGTCATGTCCTGTGTTATTAATAGAGAAGAGTGATGTCATGTGACAAATTTCCCAGAATCCTCTCCTCTCCAGTCATGTCCCTGTGTTATTAATAGAGAAGAGTGATGTCATGTGACATCATTCCCAGAATGCTCCACTTCTCCAGTCATGTCCTGTGTTATTAATAGAGAAGAGTGATGTCATGTGACATATTTCCCAGAATCCTCCCCTCTCCAGTCATGTCCCTGTGTTATTAATAGAGAAAAGTGATGCAATGTGACATCATTCCCAGAATCCTCTCCTCTCCAGTCATGTCCTGTGTTATTAATAGAGAAGAGTGATGTCATGTGACATATTTCCCAGAATCCTCACCTCTCCGGTCATGTCCTGTGTTATTAATAGAGAAAAGTGATGTCATGTGACATATTTCCCAGAATCCTCTCCTCCCCAGTCATGTCCTGTGTTATTAATAGAGAAGAGTTATGTCATGTGACATATTTCCCAGAATCCTCACCTCTCCAGTCATGTCCTGTGTTATTAATAGAGAAGAGTGATGTCATGTGACATATTTCCCAGAATCTTCCCCTCTCCAGTCATGTCCTGTGTTATTAATAGAGAAGAGTGATGTCATGTGACATATTTCCCAGAATCCTCACCTCTCCGGTAATGTCCCTGTGTTATTAATAGAGAAGAGTGATGTCATGTGACATCATTCCCAGAATCCTCCACTCTCCAGTCATGTCTGTGTTATTAATAGAGAAGAGTGATGTCATGTGCCATCATTCCCAGAATCCTCTCCTCTCCAGTCATGTCCCTGTGTTATTAATAGAGAAGAGTGATGTCATGTGACATCATTCCCAGAATCCTCCACTCTCCAGTCATGTCTGTGTTATTAATAGAGAAGAGTGATGTCATGTGCCATCATTCCCAGAATCCTCTCCTCTCCAGTCATGTCCCTGTGTTATTAATAGAGAAGAGTGATGTCATGTGACATCATTCCCAGAATCCTCACCTCTCCGGTCATGTCTGTGTTATTAATAGAGAAGAGTGATGTCATGTGACATATTTCCCAGAATCCTCACCTCTCCAGTCATGTCCCTGTGTTATTAATAGAGAAGAGTGATGTCATGTGACATCATTCCCAGAATCCTCCACTCTCCAGTCATGTCTGTGTTATTAATAGAGAAGAGTGATGTCATGTGACATATTTCCCAGAATCCTCACCTCTCGGGTCATGTCCCTGTGTTATTAATAGAGAAGAGTGATGTCATGGGACATATTTCCCAGAATCCTCACCTCTCCAGTCATGTCCATGTGTTATTTATAGAGAAGAGTGATGTCATGTGACATATTTCCCAGAATCCTCACCTCTCCAGTCATGTCCTGTGTTATTAATAGAGAAGAGTGATGTCATGTGACAAATTTCCCAGAATCCTCTCCTCTCCAGTCATGTCCCTGTGTTATTAATAGAGAAGAGTGATGTCATGTGACATCATTCCCAGAATCCTCCACTATCCAGTCATGTCCTGTTATTAATAGAGAAGAGTGATGTCATGTGACATATTCCCCAGAATCCTCCACTCTCCAGTCATGTCCTGTGTTATTAATAGAGAAGATTGATGTCATGTGACATATTTCCCAGAATCCTCACCTCTCCTGTCATGTCCTGTGTTATTAATAGAGAAGAGTGATGTCATGTGACATATTTCCCAGAATCCTCACCTCTCCAGTCATGTCCCTGTGTTATTAATAGAGAAGAGTGATGTCATGTGACATCATTCCCAGAATCCTCAAATCTCCAGTCATGTCCCTGTGTTATTAATAGAGAAGAGTGATGTCATGTGACATATTTCCCAGAATCCTCACCTCTCCAGTCATGTCTGTGTTATTAATAGAGAAGAGTGATGTCATGTGACATCATTCCCAGAATCCTCAAATCTCCAGTCATGTCCCTGTGTTATTAATAGAGAAGAGTGATGTCATGTGATCTCATTCCCAGAATCCTCTCCTCTCCAGTCATGTCCCTGTGTTATTAATAGAGAAGAGTGATGTCATGTGACATCATTCCCAGAATCCTCCACTCTCCAGTCATGTCTGTGTTATTAATAGAGAAGAGTGATGTCATGTGACATATTTACCAGAATCCTCAAATCTCCAGTCATGTCCCTGTGTTATTAATAGAGAAGAGTGATGTCATGTGACATATTTCCCAGAATCCTCCACTCTCCAGTCATGTCTGTGTTATTAATAGAGAAGAGTGATGTCATGTGACATATTTCCCAGAATCCTCACCTCTCCAGTCATGTCCCTGTGTTATTAATAGAGAAGAGTGATGTCATGTGACATCATTCCCAGAATCCTCCACTATCCAGTCATGTCCTGTTATTAATAGAGAAGATTGATGTCATGTGACATATTTCCCAGAATCCTCACCTCTCCTGTCATGTCCTGTGATATTAATAGAGAAGAGTGATGTCATGTGACATATTTCCCAGAATCCTCACCTCTCCAGTCATGTCTGTGTTATTAATAGAGAAGAGTGATGTCATGTGACATATTTCCCAGAATCCTCACCTCTCCAGTCATGTCCATGTGTTATTTATAGAGAAGAGTGATGTCATGTGACATCATTCCCAGAATGCTCCACTTCTCCAGTCATGTCCTGTGTTATTAATAGAGAAGAGTGATGTCATGTGACATATTTCCCAGAATCCTCCCCTCTCCAGTCATGTCCCTGTGTTATTAATAGAGAAAAGTGATGCAATGTGACATCATTCCCAGAATCCTCTCCTCTCCAGTCATGTCCTGTGTTATTAATAGAGAAGAGTGATGTCATGTGACATATTTCCCAGAATCCTCACCTCTCCGGTCATGTCCTGTGTTATTAATAGAGAAAAGTGATGTCATGTGACATATTTCCCAGAATCCTCTCCTCCCCAGTCATGTCCTGTGTTATTAATAGAGAAGAGTTATGTCATGTGACATATTTCCCAGAATCCTCACCTCTCCAGTCATGTCCTGTGTTATTAATAGAGAAGAGTGATGTCATGTGACATATTTCCCAGAATCTTCCCCTCTCCAGTCATGTCCTGTGTTATTAATAGAGAAGAGTGATGTCATGTGACATATTTCCCAGAATCCTCACCTCTCCGGTAATGTCCCTGTGTTATTAATAGAGAAGAGTGATGTCATGTGACATCATTCCCAGAATCCTCCACTCTCCAGTCATGTCTGTGTTATTAATAGAGAAGAGTGATGTCATGTGCCATCATTCCCAGAATCCTCTCCTCTCCAGTCATGTCCCTGTGTTATTAATAGAGAAGAGTGATGTCATGTGACATCATTCCCAGAATCCTCCACTCTCCAGTCATGTCTGTGTTATTAATAGAGAAGAGTGATGTCATGTGCCATCATTCCCAGAATCCTCTCCTCTCCAGTCATGTCCCTGTGTTATTAATAGAGAAGAGTGATGTCATGTGACATCATTCCCAGAATCCTCACCTCTCCGGTCATGTCTGTGTTATTAATAGAGAAGAGTGATGTCATGTGACATATTTCCCAGAATCCTCACCTCTCCAGTCATGTCCCTGTGTTATTAATAGAGAAGAGTGATGTCATGTGACATCATTCCCAGAATCCTCCACTCTCCAGTCATGTCTGTGTTATTAATAGAGAAGAGTGATGTCATGTGACATTATTCCCAGAATCCTCTCCTCTCCAGTCATGTCCCTGTGTTATTAATAGAGAAGAGTGATGTCATGTGACATCATTCCCAGAATCCTCCACTCTCCAGTCATGTCTGTGTTATTAATAGAGAAGAGTGATGTCATGTGACATATTTCCCAGAATCCTCACCTCTCGGGTCATGTCCCTGTGTTATTAATAGAGAAGAGTGATGTCATGGGACATATTTCCCAGAATCCTCACCTCTCCAGTCATGTCCATGTGTTATTTATAGAGAAGAGTGATGTCATGTGACATATTTCCCAGAATCCTCACCTCTCCAGTCATGTCCTGTGTTATTAATAGAGAAGAGTGATGTCATGTGACAAATTTCCCAGAATCCTCTCCTCTCCAGTCATGTCCCTGTGTTATTAATAGAGAAGAGTGATGTCATGTGACATCATTCCCAGAATCCTCCACTATCCAGTCATGTCCTGTTATTAATAGAGAAGAGTGATGTCATGTGACATATTCCCCAGAATCCTCCACTCTCCAGTCATGTCCTGTGTTATTAATAGAGAAGATTGATGTCATGTGACATATTTCCCAGAATCCTCACCTCTCCTGTCATGTCCTGTGTTATTAATAGAGAAGAGTGATGTCATGTGACATATTTCCCAGAATCCTCACCTCTCCAGTCATGTCCCTGTGTTATTAATAGAGAAGAGTGATGTCATGTGACATCATTCCCAGAATCCTCAAATCTCCAGTCATGTCCCTGTGTTATTAATAGAGAAGAGTGATGTCATGTGACATATTTCCCAGAATCCTCACCTCTCCAGTCATGTCTGTGTTATTAATAGAGAAGAGTGATGTCATGTGACATCATTCCCAGAATCCTCAAATCTCCAGTCATGTCCCTGTGTTATTAATAGAGAAGAGTGATGTCATGTGATCTCATTCCCAGAATCCTCTCCTCTCCAGTCATGTCCCTGTGTTATTAATAGAGAAGAGTGATGTCATGTGACATCATTCCCAGAATCCTCCACTCTCCAGTCATGTCTGTGTTATTAATAGAGAAGAGTGATGTCATGTGACATATTTACCAGAATCCTCAAATCTCCAGTCATGTCCCTGTGTTATTAATAGAGAAGAGTGATGTCATGTGACATATTTCCCAGAATCCTCCACTCTCCAGTCATGTCTGTGTTATTAATAGAGAAGAGTGATGTCATGTGACATATTTCCCAGAATCCTCACCTCTCCAGTCATGTCCCTGTGTTATTAATAGAGAAGAGTGATGTCATGTGACATCATTCCCAGAATCCTCCACTATCCAGTCATGTCCTGTTATTAATAGAGAAGATTGATGTCATGTGACATATTTCCCAGAATCCTCACCTCTCCTGTCATGTCCTGTGTTATTAATAGAGAAGAGTGATGTCATGTGACATATTTCCCAGAATCCTCACCTCTCCAGTCATGTCTGTGTTATTAATAGAGAAGAGTGATGTCATGTGACATATTTCCCAGAATCCTCACCTCTCCAGTCATGTCCATGTGTTATTTATAGAGAAGAGTGATGTCATGTGACATATTTCCCAGAATCCTCACCTCTCCAGTCATGTCCCTGTGTTATTAATAGAGAAGAGTGATGTCATGTGACATATTTCCCAGAATCCTCACCTCTCCGGTAATGTCCCTGTGTTATTAATAGAGAAGAGTGATGTCATGTGACATCATTCCCAGAATCCTCCACTCTCCAGTCATGTCTGTGTTATTAATAGAGAAGAGTGATGTCATGTGCCATCATTCCCAGAATCCTCTCCTCTCCAGTCATGTCCCTGTGTTATTAATAGAGAAGAGTGATGTCATGTGACATCATTCCCAGAATCCTCCACTCTCCAGTCATGTCTGTGTTATTAATAGAGAAGAGTGATGTCATGTGCCATCATTCCCAGAATCCTCTCCTCTCCAGTCATGTCCCTGTGTTATTAATAGAGAAGAGTGATGTCATGTGACATCATTCCCAGAATCCTCACCTCTCTGGTCATGTCTGTGTTATTAATAGAGAAGAGTGATGTCATGTGACATATTTCCCAGAATCCTCACCTCTCCAGTCATGTCCCTGTGTTATTAATAGAGAAGAGTGATGTCATGTGACATCATTCCCAGAATCCTCCACTCTCCAGTCATGTCTGTGTTATTAATAGAGAAGAGTGATGTCATGTGACATTATTCCCAGAATCCTCTCCTCTCCAGTCATGTCCCTGTGTTATTAATAGAGAAGAGTGATGTCATGTGACATCATTCCCAGAATCCTCCACTCTCCAGTCATGTCTGTGTTATTAATAGAGAAGAGTGATGTCATGTGACATATTTCCCAGAATCCTCACCTCTCGGGTCATGTCCCTGTGTTATTAATAGAGAAGAGTGATGTCATGGGACATATTTCCCAGAATCCTCACCTCTCCAGTCATGTCCATGTGTTATTTATAGAGAAGAGTGATGTCATGTGACATATTTCCCAGAATCCTCACCTCTCCAGTCATGTCCTGTGTTATTAATAGAGAAGAGTGATGTCATGTGACAAATTTCCCAGAATCCTCTCCTCTCCAGTCATGTCCCTGTGTTATTAATAGAGAAGAGTGATGTCATGTGACATCATTCCCAGAATCCTCCACTATCCAGTCATGTCCTGTTATTAATAGAGAAGAGTGATGTCATGTGACATATTCCCCAGAATCCTCCACTCTCCAGTCATGTCCTGTGTTATTAATAGAGAAGATTGATGTCATGTGACATATTTCCCAGAATCCTCACCTCTCCTGTCATGTCCTGTGTTATTAATAGAGAAGAGTGATGTCATGTGACATATTTCCCAGAATCCTCACCTCTCCAGTCATGTCCCTGTGTTATTAATAGAGAAGAGTGATGTCATGTGACATCATTCCCAGAATCCTCAAATCTCCAGTCATGTCCCTGTGTTATTAATAGAGAAGAGTGATGTCATGTGACATATTTCCCAGAATCCTCACCTCTCCAGTCATGTCTGTGTTATTAATAGAGAAGAGTGATGTCATGTGACATCATTCCCAGAATCCTCAAATCTCCAGTCATGTCCCTGTGTTATTAATAGAGAAGAGTGATGTCATGTGATCTCATTCCCAGAATCCTCTCCTCTCCAGTCATGTCCCTGTGTTATTAATAGAGAAGAGTGATGTCATGTGACATCATTCCCAGAATCCTCCACTCTCCAGTCATGTCTGTGTTATTAATAGAGAAGAGTGATGTCATGTGACATATTTACCAGAATCCTCAAATCTCCAGTCATGTCCCTGTGTTATTAATAGAGAAGAGTGATGTCATGTGACATATTTCCCAGAATCCTCCACTCTCCAGTCATGTCTGTGTTATTAATAGAGAAGAGTGATGTCATGTGACATATTTCCCAGAATCCTCACCTCTCCAGTCATGTCCCTGTGTTATTAATAGAGAAGAGTGATGTCATGTGACATCATTCCCAGAATATTCCACTATCCAGTCATGTCCTGTTATTAATAGAGAAGATTGATGTCATGTGACATATTTCCCAGAATCCTCACCTCTCCTGTCATGTCCTGTGTTATTAATAGAGAAGAGTGATGTCATGTGACATATTTCCCAGAATCCTCACCTCTCCAGTCATGTCTGTGTTATTAATAGAGAAGAGTGATGTCATGTGACATATTTCCCAGAATCCTCACCTCTCCAGTCATGTCCATGTGTTATTTATAGAGAAGAGTGATGTCATGTGACATATTTCCCAGAATCCTCACCTCTCCAGTCATGTCCCTGTGTTATTAATAGAGAAGAGTGATGTCATGTGACATATTTCCCAGAATCCTCACCTCTTCTGTCCATGTTTTATTAATAGAGAAGAATGATGTCATGTGACATATTTCCCAGAATCCTCAACTCTCCGGTCATGTCCCTGTGTTATTAATAGAGAAGAGTGATGTCATGTGACATCATTCCCAGAATCCTCACCTCTCCGGTCATGCCCTGTGTTATTAATAGAGAAGAGTGGTGTCATGTGACATTATTCCCAGAATCCTCCACTCTGCAGTCATGTCCTGTGTTATTAATAGAGAAGAGTGATGTCATGTGACAAATTTCCCAGAATCCTCTCCTCTCCAGTCATGTCCCTGTGTTATTAATAGAGAAGAGTGATGTCATGTGACATCATTCCCAGAATGCTCCACTTCTCCAGTCATGTCCTGTGTTATTAATAGAGAAGAGTGATGTCATGTGACATATTTCCCAGAATCCTCCCCTCTCCAGTCATGTCCCTGTGTTATTAATAGAGAAAAGTGATGCAATGTGACATCATTCCCAGAATCCTCTCCTCTCCAGTCATGTCCTGTGTTATTAATAGAGAAGAGTGATGTCATGTGACATATTTCCCAGAATCCTCACCTCTCCGGTCATGTCCTGTGTTATTAATAGAGAAAAGTGATGTCATGTGACATATTTCCCAGAATCCTCTCCTCCCCAGTCATGTCCTGTGTTATTAATAGAGAAGAGTTATGTCATGTGACATATTTCCCAGAATCCTCACCTCTCCAGTCATGTCCTGTGTTATTAATAGAGAAGAGTGATGTCATGTGACATATTTCCCAGAATCTTCCCCTCTCCAGTCATGTCCTGTGTTATTAATAGAGAAGAGTGATGTCATGTGACATATTTCCCAGAATCCTCACCTCTCCAGTCATGTCTGTGTTATTAATAGAGAAGAGTGATGTCATGTGACATATTTCCCAGAATCCTCACCTCTCCAGTCATGTCCATGTGTTATTTATAGAGAAGAGTGATGTCATGTGACATATTTCCCAGAATCCTCACCTCTCCAGTCATGTCCCTGTGTTATTAATAGAGAAGAGTGATGTCATGTGACATATTTCCCAGAATCCTCACCTCTCCGGTAATGTCCCTGTGTTATTAATAGAGAAGAGTGATGTCATGTGACATCATTCCCAGAATCCTCCACTCTCCAGTCATGTCTGTGTTATTAATAGAGAAGAGTGATGTCATGTGCCATCATTCCCAGAATCCTCTCCTCTCCAGTCATGTCCCTGTGTTATTAATAGAGAAGAGTGATGTCATGTGACATCATTCCCAGAATCCTCCACTCTCCAGTCATGTCTGTGTTATTAATAGAGAAGAGTGATGTCATGTGCCATCATTCCCAGAATCCTCTCCTCTCCAGTCATGTCCCTGTGTTATTAATAGAGAAGAGTGATGTCATGTGACATCATTCCCAGAATCCTCACCTCTCTGGTCATGTCTGTGTTATTAATAGAGAAGAGTGATGTCATGTGACATATTTCCCAGAATCCTCACCTCTCCAGTCATGTCCCTGTGTTATTAATAGAGAAGAGTGATGTCATGTGACATCATTCCCAGAATCCTCCACTCTCCAGTCATGTCTGTGTTATTAATAGAGAAGAGTGATGTCATGTGACATTATTCCCAGAATCCTCTCCTCTCCAGTCATGTCCCTGTGTTATTAATAGAGAAGAGTGATGTCATGTGACATCATTCCCAGAATCCTCCACTCTCCAGTCATGTCTGTGTTATTAATAGAGAAGAGTGATGTCATGTGACATATTTCCCAGAATCCTCACCTCTCGGGTCATGTCCCTGTGTTATTAATAGAGAAGAGTGATGTCATGGGACATATTTCCCAGAATCCTCACCTCTCCAGTCATGTCCATGTGTTATTTATAGAGAAGAGTGATGTCATGTGACATATTTCCCAGAATCCTCACCTCTCCAGTCATGTCCTGTGTTATTAATAGAGAAGAGTGATGTCATGTGACAAATTTCCCAGAATCCTCTCCTCTCCAGTCATGTCCCTGTGTTATTAATAGAGAAGAGTGATGTCATGTGACATCATTCCCAGAATCCTCCACTATCCAGTCATGTCCTGTTATTAATAGAGAAGAGTGATGTCATGTGACATATTCCCCAGAATCCTCCACTCTCCAGTCATGTCCTGTGTTATTAATAGAGAAGATTGATGTCATGTGACATATTTCCCAGAATCCTCACCTCTCCTGTCATGTCCTGTGTTATTAATAGAGAAGAGTGATGTCATGTGACATATTTCCCAGAATCCTCACCTCTCCAGTCATGTCCCTGTGTTATTAATAGAGAAGAGTGATGTCATGTGACATCATTCCCAGAATCCTCAAATCTCCAGTCATGTCCCTGTGTTATTAATAGAGAAGAGTGATGTCATGTGACATATTTCCCAGAATCCTCACCTCTCCAGTCATGTCTGTGTTATTAATAGAGAAGAGTGATGTCATGTGACATCATTCCCAGAATCCTCAAATCTCCAGTCATGTCCCTGTGTTATTAATAGAGAAGAGTGATGTCATGTGATCTCATTCCCAGAATCCTCTCCTCTCCAGTCATGTCCCTGTGTTATTAATAGAGAAGAGTGATGTCATGTGACATCATTCCCAGAATCCTCCACTCTCCAGTCATGTCTGTGTTATTAATAGAGAAGAGTGATGTCATGTGACATATTTACCAGAATCCTCAAATCTCCAGTCATGTCCCTGTGTTATTAATAGAGAAGAGTGATGTCATGTGACATATTTCCCAGAATCCTCCACTCTCCAGTCATGTCTGTGTTATTAATAGAGAAGAGTGATGTCATGTGACATATTTCCCAGAATCCTCACCTCTCCAGTCATGTCCCTGTGTTATTAATAGAGAAGAGTGATGTCATGTGACATCATTCCCAGAATATTCCACTATCCAGTCATGTCCTGTTATTAATAGAGAAGATTGATGTCATGTGACATATTTCCCAGAATCCTCACCTCTCCTGTCATGTCCTGTGTTATTAATAGAGAAGAGTGATGTCATGTGACATATTTCCCAGAATCCTCACCTCTCCAGTCATGTCTGTGTTATTAATAGAGAAGAGTGATGTCATGTGACATATTTCCCAGAATCCTCACCTCTCCAGTCATGTCCATGTGTTATTTATAGAGAAGAGTGATGTCATGTGACATATTTCCCAGAATCCTCACCTCTCCAGTCATGTCCCTGTGTTATTAATAGAGAAGAGTGATGTCATGTGACATATTTCCCAGAATCCTCACCTCTTCTGTCCATGTTTTATTAATAGAGAAGAATGATGTCATGTGACATATTTCCCAGAATCCTCAACTCTCCGGTCATGTCCCTGTGTTATTAATAGAGAAGAGTGATGTCATGTGACATCATTCCCAGAATCCTCACCTCTCCGGTCATGCCCTGTGTTATTAATAGAGAAGAGTGGTGTCATGTGACATTATTCCCAGAATCCTCCACTCTGCAGTCATGTCCTGTGTTATTAATAGAGAAGAGTGATGTCATGTGACAAATTTCCCAGAATCCTCTCCTCTCCAGTCATGTCCCTGTGTTATTAATAGAGAAGAGTGATGTCATGTGACATCATTCCCAGAATGCTCCACTTCTCCAGTCATGTCCTGTGTTATTAATAGAGAAGAGTGATGTCATGTGACATATTTCCCAGAATCCTCCCCTCTCCAGTCATGTCCCTGTGTTATTAATAGAGAAAAGTGATGCAATGTGACATCATTCCCAGAATCCTCTCCTCTCCAGTCATGTCCTGTGTTATTAATAGAGAAGAGTGATGTCATGTGACATATTTCCCAGAATCCTCACCTCTCCGGTCATGTCCTGTGTTATTAATAGAGAAAAGTGATGTCATGTGACATATTTCCCAGAATCCTCTCCTCCCCAGTCATGTCCTGTGTTATTAATAGAGAAGAGTTATGTCATGTGACATATTTCCCAGAATCCTCACCTCTCCAGTCATGTCCTGTGTTATTAATAGAGAAGAGTGATGTCATGTGACATATTTCCCAGAATCTTCCCCTCTCCAGTCATGTCCTGTGTTATTAATAGAGAAGAGTGATGTCATGTGACATATTTCCCAGAATCCTCACCTCTCCGGTAATGTCCCTGTGTTATTAATAGAGAAGAGTGATGTCATGTGACATCATTCCCAGAATCCTCCACTCTCCAGTCATGTCTGTGTTATTAATAGAGAAGAGTGATGTCATGTGCCATCATTCCCAGAATCCTCTCCTCTCCAGTCATGTCCCTGTGTTATTAATAGAGAAGAGTGATGTCATGTGACATCATTCCCAGAATCCTCCACTCTCCAGTCATGTCTGTGTTATTAATAGAGAAGAGTGATGTCATGTGCCATCATTCCCAGAATCCTCTCCTCTCCAGTCATGTCCCTGTGTTATTAATAGAGAAGAGTGATGTCATGTGACATCATTCCCAGAATCCTCACCTCTCCGGTCATGTCTGTGTTATTAATAGAGAAGAGTGATGTCATGTGACATATTTCCCAGAATCCTCACCTCTCCAGTCATGTCCCTGTGTTATTAATAGAGAAGAGTGATGTCATGTGACATCATTCCCAGAATCCTCCACTCTCCAGTCATGTCTGTGTTATTAATAGAGAAGAGTGATGTCATGTGACATTATTCCCAGAATCCTCTCCTCTCCAGTCATGTCCCTGTGTTATTAATAGAGAAGAGTGATGTCATGTGACATCATTCCCAGAATCCTCCACTCTCCAGTCATGTCTGTGTTATTAATAGAGAAGAGTGATGTCATGTGACATATTTCCCAGAATCCTCACCTCTCGGGTCATGTCCCTGTGTTATTAATAGAGAAGAGTGATGTCATGGGACATATTTCCCAGAATCCTCACCTCTCCAGTCATGTCCATGTGTTATTTATAGAGAAGAGTGATGTCATGTGACATATTTCCCAGAATCCTCACCTCTCCAGTCATGTCCTGTGTTATTAATAGAGAAGAGTGATGTCATGTGACAAATTTCCCAGAATCCTCTCCTCTCCAGTCATGTCCCTGTGTTATTAATAGAGAAGAGTGATGTCATGTGACATCATTCCCAGAATCCTCCACTATCCAGTCATGTCCTGTTATTAATAGAGAAGAGTGATGTCATGTGACATATTCCCCAGAATCCTCCACTCTCCAGTCATGTCCTGTGTTATTAATAGAGAAGATTGATGTCATGTGACATATTTCCCAGAATCCTCACCTCTCCTGTCATGTCCTGTGTTATTAATAGAGAAGAGTGATGTCATGTGACATATTTCCCAGAATCCTCACCTCTCCAGTCATGTCCCTGTGTTATTAATAGAGAAGAGTGATGTCATGTGACATCATTCCCAGAATCCTCAAATCTCCAGTCATGTCCCTGTGTTATTAATAGAGAAGAGTGATGTCATGTGACATATTTCCCAGAATCCTCACCTCTCCAGTCATGTCCCTGTGTTATTAATAGAGAAGAGTGATGTCATGTGACATATTTCCCAGAATCCTCACCTCTTCTGTCCATGTTTTATTAATAGAGAAGAATGATGTCATGTGACATATTTCCCAGAATCCTCACCTCTCGGGTCATGTCCCTGTGTTATTAATAGAGAAGAGTGATGTCATGGGACATATTTCCCAGAATCCTCACCTCTCCAGTCATGTCCATGTGTTATTTATAGAGAAGAGTGATGTCATGTGACATATTTCCCAGAATCCTCACCTCTCCAGTCATGTCCTGTGTTATTAATAGAGAAGAGTGATGTCATGTGACAAATTTCCCAGAATCCTCTCCTCTCCAGTCATGTCCCTGTGTTATTAATAGAGAAGAGTGATGTCATGTGACATCATTCCCAGAATCCTCCACTATCCAGTCATGTCCTGTTATTAATAGAGAAGAGTGATGTCATGTGACATATTCCCCAGAATCCTCCACTCTCCAGTCATGTCCTGTGTTATTAATAGAGAAGATTGATGTCATGTGACATATTTCCCAGAATCCTCACCTCTCCTGTCATGTCCTGTGTTATTAATAGAGAAGAGTGATGTCATGTGACATATTTCCCAGAATCCTCACCTCTCCAGTCATGTCCCTGTGTTATTAATAGAGAAGAGTGATGTCATGTGACATCATTCCCAGAATCCTCAAATCTCCAGTCATGTCCCTGTGTTATTAATAGAGAAGAGTGATGTCATGTGACATATTTCCCAGAATCCTCACCTCTCCAGTCATGTCCCTGTGTTATTAATAGAGAAGAGTGATGTCATGTGACATATTTCCCAGAATCCTCACCTCTTCTGTCCATGTTTTATTAATAGAGAAGAATGATGTCATGTGACATATTTCCCAGAATCCTCAACTCTCCGGTCATGTCCCTGTGTTATTAATAGAGAAGAGTGATGTCATGTGACATCATTCCCAGAATCCTCACCTCTCCGGTCATGCCCTGTGTTATTAATAGAGAAGAGTGATGTCATGTGACATTATTCCCAGAATCCTCCACTCTGCAGTCATGTCCTGTGTTATTAATAGAGAAGAGTGATGTCATGTGACAAATTTCCCAGAATCCTCTCCTCTCCAGTCATGTCCCTGTGTTATTAATAGAGAAGAGTGATGTCATGTGACATCATTCCCAGAATGCTCCACTTCTCCAGTCATGTCCTGTGTTATTAATAGAGAAGAGTGATGTCATGTGACATATTTCCCAGAATCCTCCCCTCTCCAGTCATGTCCCTGTGTTATTAATAGAGAAAAGTGATGCAATGTGACATCATTCCCAGAATCCTCTCCTCTCCAGTCATGTCCTGTGTTATTAATAGAGAAGAGTGATGTCATGTGACATATTTCCCAGAATCCTCACCTCTCCGGTCATGTCCTGTGTTATTAATAGAGAAAAGTGATGTCATGTGACATATTTCCCAGAATCCTCTCCTCCCCAGTCATGTCCTGTGTTATTAATAGAGAAGAGTTATGTCATGTGACATATTTCCCAGAATCCTCACCTCTCCAGTCATGTCCTGTGTTATTAATAGAGAAGAGTGATGTCATGTGACATATTTCCCAGAATCTTCCCCTCTCCAGTCATGTCCTGTGTTATTAATAGAGAAGAGTGATGTCATGTGACATATTTCCCAGAATCCTCACCTCTCCGGTAATGTCCCTGTGTTATTAATAGAGAAGAGTGATGTCATGTGACATCATTCCCAGAATCCTCCACTCTCCAGTCATGTCTGTGTTATTAATAGAGAAGAGTGATGTCATGTGCCATCATTCCCAGAATCCTCTCCTCTCCAGTCATGTCCCTGTGTTATTAATAGAGAAGAGTGATGTCATGTGACATCATTCCCAGAATCCTCCACTCTCCAGTCATGTCTGTGTTATTAATAGAGAAGAGTGATGTCATGTGCCATCATTCCCAGAATCCTCTCCTCTCCAGTCATGTCCCTGTGTTATTAATAGAGAAGAGTGATGTCATGTGACATCATTCCCAGAATCCTCACCTCTCCGGTCATGTCTGTGTTATTAATAGAGAAGAGTGATGTCATGTGACATATTTCCCAGAATCCTCACCTCTCCAGTCATGTCCCTGTGTTATTAATAGAGAAGAGTGATGTCATGTGACATCATTCCCAGAATCCTCCACTCTCCAGTCATGTCTGTGTTATTAATAGAGAAGAGTGATGTCATGTGACATTATTCCCAGAATCCTCTCCTCTCCAGTCATGTCCCTGTGTTATTAATAGAGAAGAGTGATGTCATGTGACATCATTCCCAGAATCCTCCACTCTCCAGTCATGTCTGTGTTATTAATAGAGAAGAGTGATGTCATGTGACATATTTCCCAGAATCCTCACCTCTCGGGTCATGTCCCTGTGTTATTAATAGAGAAGAGTGATGTCATGGGACATATTTCCCAGAATCCTCACCTCTCCAGTCATGTCCATGTGTTATTTATAGAGAAGAGTGATGTCATGTGACATATTTCCCAGAATCCTCACCTCTCCAGTCATGTCCTGTGTTATTAATAGAGAAGAGTGATGTCATGTGACAAATTTCCCAGAATCCTCTCCTCTCCAGTCATGTCCCTGTGTTATTAATAGAGAAGAGTGATGTCATGTGACATCATTCCCAGAATCCTCCACTATCCAGTCATGTCCTGTTATTAATAGAGAAGAGTGATGTCATGTGACATATTCCCCAGAATCCTCCACTCTCCAGTCATGTCCTGTGTTATTAATAGAGAAGATTGATGTCATGTGACATATTTCCCAGAATCCTCACCTCTCCTGTCATGTCCTGTGTTATTAATAGAGAAGAGTGATGTCATGTGACATATTTCCCAGAATCCTCACCTCTCCAGTCATGTCCCTGTGTTATTAATAGAGAAGAGTGATGTCATGTGACATCATTCCCAGAATCCTCAAATCTCCAGTCATGTCCCTGTGTTATTAATAGAGAAGAGTGATGTCATGTGACATATTTCCCAGAATCCTCACCTCTCCAGTCATGTCTGTGTTATTAATAGAGAAGAGTGATGTCATGTGACATCATTCCCAGAATCCTCAAATCTCCAGTCATGTCCCTGTGTTATTAATAGAGAAGAGTGATGTCATGTGATCTCATTCCCAGAATCCTCTCCTCTCCAGTCATGTCCCTGTGTTATTAATAGAGAAGAGTGATGTCATGTGACATCATTCCCAGAATCCTCCACTCTCCAGTCATGTCTGTGTTATTAATAGAGAAGAGTGATGTCATGTGACATATTTACCAGAATCCTTAAATCTCCAGTCATGTCCCTGTGTTATTAATAGAGAAGAGTGATGTCATGTGACATATTTCCCAGAATCCTCCACTCTCCAGTCATGTCTGTGTTATTAATAGAGAAGAGTGATGTCATGTGACATATTTCCCAGAATCCTCACCTCTCCAGTCATGTCCCTGTGTTATTAATAGAGAAGAGTGATGTCATGTGACATCATTCCCAGAATCCTCCACTATCCAGTCATGTCCTGTTATTAATAGAGAAGATTGATGTCATGTGACATATTTCCCAGAATCCTCACCTCTCCTGTCATGTCCTGTGTTATTAATAGAGAAGAGTGATGTCATGTGACATATTTCCCAGAATCCTCACCTCTCCAGTCATGTCTGTGTTATTAATAGAGAAGAGTGATGTCATGTGACATATTTCCCAGAATCCTCACCTCTCCAGTCATGTCCATGTGTTATTTATAGAGAAGAGTGATGTCATGTGACATATTTCCCAGAATCCTCACCTCTCCAGTCATGTCCCTGTGTTATTAATAGAGAAGAGTGATGTCATGTGACATATTTCCCAGAATCCTCACCTCTTCTGTCCATGTTTTATTAATAGAGAAGAATGATGTCATGTGACATATTTCCCAGAATCCTCAACTCTCCGGTCATGTCCCTGTGTTATTAATAGAGAAGAGTGATGTCATGTGACATCATTCCCAGAATCCTCACCTCTCCGGTCATGCCCTGTGTTATTAATAGAGAAGAGTGGTGTCATGTGACATTATTCCCAGAATCCTCCACTCTGCAGTCATGTCCTGTGTTATTAATAGAGAAGAGTGATGTCATGTGACAAATTTCCCAGAATCCTCTCCTCTCCAGTCATGTCCCTGTGTTATTAATAGAGAAGAGTGATGTCATGTGACATCATTCCCAGAATGCTCCACTTCTCCAGTCATGTCCTGTGTTATTAATAGAGAAGAGTGATGTCATGTGACATATTTCCCAGAATCCTCCCCTCTCCAGTCATGTCCCTGTGTTATTAATAGAGAAAAGTGATGCAATGTGACATCATTCCCAGAATCCTCTCCTCTCCAGTCATGTCCTGTGTTATTAATAGAGAAGAGTGATGTCATGTGACATATTTCCCAGAATCCTCACCTCTCCGGTCATGTCCTGTGTTATTAATAGAGAAAAGTGATGTCATGTGACATATTTCCCAGAATCCTCTCCTCCCCAGTCATGTCCTGTGTTATTAATAGAGAAGAGTTATGTCATGTGACATATTTCCCAGAATCCTCACCTCTCCAGTCATGTCCTGTGTTATTAATAGAGAAGAGTGATGTCATGTGACATATTTCCCAGAATCTTCCCCTCTCCAGTCATGTCCTGTGTTATTAATAGAGAAGAGTGATGTCATGTGACATATTTCCCAGAATCCTCACCTCTCCGGTAATGTCCCTGTGTTATTAATAGAGAAGAGTGATGTCATGTGACATCATTCCCAGAATCCTCCACTCTCCAGTCATGTCTGTGTTATTAATAGAGAAGAGTGATGTCATGTGCCATCATTCCCAGAATCCTCTCCTCTCCAGTCATGTCCCTGTGTTATTAATAGAGAAGAGTGATGTCATGTGACATCATTCCCAGAATCCTCCACTCTCCAGTCATGTCTGTGTTATTAATAGAGAAGAGTGATGTCATGTGCCATCATTCCCAGAATCCTCTCCTCTCCAGTCATGTCCCTGTGTTATTAATAGAGAAGAGTGATGTCATGTGACATCATTCCCAGAATCCTCACCTCTCCGGTCATGTCTGTGTTATTAATAGAGAAGAGTGATGTCATGTGACATATTTCCCAGAATCCTCACCTCTCCAGTCATGTCCCTGTGTTATTAATAGAGAAGAGTGATGTCATGTGACATCATTCCCAGAATCCTCCACTCTCCAGTCATGTCTGTGTTATTAATAGAGAAGAGTGATGTCATGTGACATTATTCCCAGAATCCTCTCCTCTCCAGTCATGTCCCTGTGTTATTAATAGAGAAGAGTGATGTCATGTGACATCATTCCCAGAATCCTCCACTCTCCAGTCATGTCTGTGTTATTAATAGAGAAGAGTGATGTCATGTGACATATTTCCCAGAATCCTCACCTCTCGGGTCATGTCCCTGTGTTATTAATAGAGAAGAGTGATGTCATGGGACATATTTCCCAGAATCCTCACCTCTCCAGTCATGTCCATGTGTTATTTATAGAGAAGAGTGATGTCATGTGACATATTTCCCAGAATCCTCACCTCTCCAGTCATGTCCTGTGTTATTAATAGAGAAGAGTGATGTCATGTGACAAATTTCCCAGAATCCTCTCCTCTCCAGTCATGTCCCTGTGTTATTAATAGAGAAGAGTGATGTCATGTGACATCATTCCCAGAATCCTCCACTATCCAGTCATGTCCTGTTATTAATAGAGAAGAGTGATGTCATGTGACATATTCCCCAGAATCCTCCACTCTCCAGTCATGTCCTGTGTTATTAATAGAGAAGATTGATGTCATGTGACATATTTCCCAGAATCCTCACCTCTCCTGTCATGTCCTGTGTTATTAATAGAGAAGAGTGATGTCATGTGACATATTTCCCAGAATCCTCACCTCTCCAGTCATGTCCCTGTGTTATTAATAGAGAAGAGTGATGTCATGTGACATCATTCCCAGAATCCTCAAATCTCCAGTCATGTCCCTGTGTTATTAATAGAGAAGAGTGATGTCATGTGACATATTTCCCAGAATCCTCACCTCTCCAGTCATGTCTGTGTTATTAATAGAGAAGAGTGATGTCATGTGACATCATTCCCAGAATCCTCAAATCTCCAGTCATGTCCCTGTGTTATTAATAGAGAAGAGTGATGTCATGTGATCTCATTCCCAGAATCCTCTCCTCTCCAGTCATGTCCCTGTGTTATTAATAGAGAAGAGTGATGTCATGTGACATCATTCCCAGAATCCTCCACTCTCCAGTCATGTCTGTGTTATTAATAGAGAAGAGTGATGTCATGTGACATATTTACCAGAATCCTCAAATCTCCAGTCATGTCCCTGTGTTATTAATAGAGAAGAGTGATGTCATGTGACATATTTCCCAGAATCCTCCACTCTCCAGTCATGTCTGTGTTATTAATAGAGAAGAGTGATGTCATGTGACATATTTCCCAGAATCCTCACCTCTCCAGTCATGTCCCTGTGTTATTAATAGAGAAGAGTGATGTCATGTGACATCATTCCCAGAATCCTCCACTATCCAGTCATGTCCTGTTATTAATAGAGAAGATTGATGTCATGTGACATATTTCCCAGAATCCTCACCTCTCCTGTCATGTCCTGTGTTATTAATAGAGAAGAGTGATGTCATGTGACATATTTCCCAGAATCCTCACCTCTCCAGTCATGTCTGTGTTATTAATAGAGAAGAGTGATGTCATGTGACATATTTCCCAGAATCCTCACCTCTCCAGTCATGTCCATGTGTTATTTATAGAGAAGAGTGATGTCATGTGACATATTTCCCAGAATCCTCACCTCTCCAGTCATGTCCCTGTGTTATTAATAGAGAAGAGTGATGTCATGTGACATATTTCCCAGAATCCTCACCTCTTCTGTCCATGTTTTATTAATAGAGAAGAATGATGTCATGTGACATATTTCCCAGAATCCTCAACTCTCCGGTCATGTCCCTGTGTTATTAATAGAGAAGAGTGATGTCATGTGACATCATTCCCAGAATCCTCACCTCTCCGGTCATGCCCTGTGTTATTAATAGAGAAGAGTGGTGTCATGTGACATTATTCCCAGAATCCTCCACTCTGCAGTCATGTCCTGTGTTATTAATAGAGAAGAGTGATGTCATGTGACAAATTTCCCAGAATCCTCTCCTCTCCAGTCATGTCCCTGTGTTATTAATAGAGAAGAGTGATGTCATGTGACATCATTCCCAGAATGCTCCACTTCTCCAGTCATGTCCTGTGTTATTAATAGAGAAGAGTGATGTCATGTGACATATTTCCCAGAATCCTCCCCTCTCCAGTCATGTCCCTGTGTTATTAATAGAGAAAAGTGATGCAATGTGACATCATTCCCAGAATCCTCTCCTCTCCAGTCATGTCCTGTGTTATTAATAGAGAAGAGTGATGTCATGTGACATATTTCCCAGAATCCTCACCTCTCCGGTCATGTCCTGTGTTATTAATAGAGAAAAGTGATGTCATGTGACATATTTCCCAGAATCCTCTCCTCCCCAGTCATGTCCTGTGTTATTAATAGAGAAGAGTTATGTCATGTGACATATTTCCCAGAATCCTCACCTCTCCAGTCATGTCCTGTGTTATTAATAGAGAAGAGTGATGTCATGTGACATATTTCCCAGAATCTTCCCCTCTCCAGTCATGTCCTGTGTTATTAATAGAGAAGAGTGATGTCATGTGACATATTTCCCAGAATCCTCACCTCTCCGGTAATGTCCCTGTGTTATTAATAGAGAAGAGTGATGTCATGTGACATCATTCCCAGAATCCTCCACTCTCCAGTCATGTCTGTGTTATTAATAGAGAAGAGTGATGTCATGTGCCATCATTCCCAGAATCCTCTCCTCTCCAGTCATGTCCCTGTGTTATTAATAGAGAAGAGTGATGTCATGTGACATCATTCCCAGAATCCTCCACTCTCCAGTCATGTCTGTGTTATTAATAGAGAAGAGTGATGTCATGTGCCATCATTCCCAGAATCCTCTCCTCTCCAGTCATGTCCCTGTGTTATTAATAGAGAAGAGTGATGTCATGTGACATCATTCCCAGAATCCTCACCTCTCCGGTCATGTCTGTGTTATTAATAGAGAAGAGTGATGTCATGTGACATATTTCCCAGAATCCTCACCTCTCCAGTCATGTCCCTGTGTTATTAATAGAGAAGAGTGATGTCATGTGACATCATTCCCAGAATCCTCCACTCTCCAGTCATGTCTGTGTTATTAATAGAGAAGAGTGATGTCATGTGACATTATTCCCAGAATCCTCTCCTCTCCAGTCATGTCCCTGTGTTATTAATAGAGAAGAGTGATGTCATGTGACATCATTCCCAGAATCCTCCACTCTCCAGTCATGTCTGTGTTATTAATAGAGAAGAGTGATGTCATGTGACATATTTCCCAGAATCCTCACCTCTCGGGTCATGTCCCTGTGTTATTAATAGAGAAGAGTGATGTCATGGGACATATTTCCCAGAATCCTCACCTCTCCAGTCATGTCCATGTGTTATTTATAGAGAAGAGTGATGTCATGTGACATATTTCCCAGAATCCTCACCTCTCCAGTCATGTCCTGTGTTATTAATAGAGAAGAGTGATGTCATGTGACAAATTTCCCAGAATCCTCTCCTCTCCAGTCATGTCCCTGTGTTATTAATAGAGAAGAGTGATGTCATGTGACATCATTCCCAGAATCCTCCACTATCCAGTCATGTCCTGTTATTAATAGAGAAGAGTGATGTCATGTGACATATTCCCCAGAATCCTCCACTCTCCAGTCATGTCCTGTGTTATTAATAGAGAAGATTGATGTCATGTGACATATTTCCCAGAATCCTCACCTCTCCTGTCATGTCCTGTGTTATTAATAGAGAAGAGTGATGTCATGTGACATATTTCCCAGAATCCTCACCTCTCCAGTCATGTCCCTGTGTTATTAATAGAGAAGAGTGATGTCATGTGACATCATTCCCAGAATCCTCAAATCTCCAGTCATGTCCCTGTGTTATTAATAGAGAAGAGTGATGTCATGTGACATATTTCCCAGAATCCTCACCTCTCCAGTCATGTCTGTGTTATTAATAGAGAAGAGTGATGTCATGTGACATCATTCCCAGAATCCTCAAATCTCCAGTCATGTCCCTGTGTTATTAATAGAGAAGAGTGATGTCATGTGATCTCATTCCCAGAATCCTCTCCTCTCCAGTCATGTCCCTGTGTTATTAATAGAGAAGAGTGATGTCATGTGACATCATTCCCAGAATCCTCCACTCTCCAGTCATGTCTGTGTTATTAATAGAGAAGAGTGATGTCATGTGACATATTTCCCAGAATCCTCAAATCTCCAGTCATGTCCCTGTGTTATTAATAGAGAAGAGTGATGTCATGTGACATATTTCCCAGAATCCTCCACTCTCCAGTCATGTCTGTGTTATTAATAGAGAAGAGTGATGTCATGTGACATATTTCCCAGAATCCTCACCTCTCCAGTCATGTCCCTGTGTTATTAATAGAGAAGAGTGATGTCATGTGACATATTTCCAGAATCCTCACCTCTTCTGTCCATGTTTTATTAATAGAGAAGAGTGATGTCATGTGACATATTTCCCAGAATCCTCAACTCTCCGGTCATGTCCCTGTGTTATTAATAGAGAAGAGTGATGTCATGTGAAATCATTCCCAGAATCCTCACCTCTCCGGTCATGTCCTGTGTTATTAATAGAGAAGAGTGGTGTCATGTGACATCATTCCCAGAATCCTCCACTCTGCAGTCATGTCCTGTGTTATTAATAGAGAAGAGTGATGTCATGTGACAAATTTCCCAGAATCCTCTCCTCTCCAGTCATGTCCCTGTGTTATTAATAGAGAAGAGTGATGTCATGTGACATCATTCCCAGAATGCTCCACTTCTCCAGTCATGTCCTGTGTTATTAATAGAGAAGAGTGATGTCATGTGACATATTTCCCAGAATCCTCCCCTCTCCAGTCATGTCCCTGTGTTATTAATAGAGAAAAGTGATGCAATGTGACATCATTCCCAGAATCCTCTCCTCTCCAGTCATGTCCTGTGTTATTAATAGAGAAGAGTGATGTCATGTGACATATTTCCCAGAATCCTCACCTCTCCAGTCATGTCCTGTGTTATTAATAGAGAAAAGTGATGTCATGTGACATATTTCCCAGAATCCTCTCCTCCCCAGTCATGTCCTGTGTTATTAATAGAGAAGAGTTATGTCATGTGACATATTTCCCAGAATCCTCACCTCTCCAGTCATGTCCTGTGTTATTAATAGAGAAGAGTGATGTCATGTGACATATTTCCCAGAATCCTCACCTCTCCGGTCATGTCCTGTGTTATTAATAGAGAAGAGTGATGTCATGTGACATATTTCCCAGAATCCTCCCCTCTCCAGTCATGTCCTGTGTTATTAATAGAGAAGAGTGATGTCATGTGACATATTTCCCAGAATCCTCACCTCTCCGGTAATGTCCCTGTGTTATTAATAGAGAAGAGTGATGTCATGTGACATCATTCCCAGAATCCTCCACTCTCCAGTCATGTCTGTGTTATTAATAGAGAAGAGTGATGTCATGTGCCATCATTCCCAGAATCCTCTCCTCTCCAGTCATGTCCCTGTGTTATTAATAGAGAAGAGTGATGTCATGTGACATCATTCCCAGAATCCTCCACTCTCCAGTCATGTCTGTGTTATTAATAGAGAAGAGTGATGTCATGTGACATATTTCCCAGAATCCTCAAATCTCCAGTCATGTCCCTGTGTTATTAGTAGAGAAGAGTGATGTCATGTGACATATTTCCCAGAATCCTCACCTCTCCGGTCATGTCCCTGTGTTATTAATAGAGAAGAGTGATGTCATGTGGCATATTTCCCAGAATCCTCACCTCTCCGGTCATGTCCTGTGTTATTAATAGAGAAGAGTGATGTAATGTGACATATTTCCCAGAATCCTCACCTCTCCAGTCATGTCCCTGTGTTATTAATAGAGAAGAGTGATGTCATGTGACATCATTCCCAGAATCCTCCACTCTCCAGTCATGTCTGTGTTATTAATAGAGAAGAGTGATGTCATGTGACATATTTCCCAGAATCCTCAAATCTCCAGTCATGTCCCTGTGTTATTAATAGAGAAGAGTGATGTCATGGGACATATTTCCCAGAATCCTCACCTCTCCAGTCATGTCCATGTGTTATTTATAGAGAAGAGTGATGTCATGTGACATATTTCCCAGAATCCTCACCTCTCCAGTCATGTCCTGTGTTATTAATAGAGAAGAGTGATGTCATGTGACAAATTTCCCAGAATCCTCTCCTCTCCAGTCATGTCCCTGTGTTATTAATAGAGAAGAGTGATGTCATGTGACATCATTCCCAGAATCCTCCACTATCCAGTCATGTCCTGTTATTAATAGAGAAGAGTGATGTCATGTGACATATTCCCCAGAATCCTCCACTCTCCAGTCATGTCCTGTGTTATTAATAGAGAAGATTGATGTCATGTGACATATTTCCCAGAATCCTCACCTCTCCTGTCATGTCCTGTGTTATTAATAGAGAAGAGTGATGTCATGTGACATATTTCCCAGAATCCTCACCTCTCCAGTCATGTCCCTGTGTTATTAATAGAGAAGAGTGATGTCATGTGACATCATTCCCAGAATCCTCAAATCTCCAGTCATGTCCCTGTGTTATTAATAGAGAAGAGTGATGTCATGTGACATATTTCCCAGAATCCTCACCTCTCCAGTCATGTCTGTGTTATTAATAGAGAAGAGTGATGTCATGTGACATCATTCCCAGAATCCTCAAATCTCCAGTCATGTCCCTGTGTTATTAATAGAGAAGAGTGATGTCATGTGATCTCATTCCCAGAATCCTCTCCTCTCCAGTCATGTCCCTGTGTTATTAATAGAGAAGAGTGATGTCATGTGACATATTTCCCAGAATCCTCACCTCTCCAGTCATGTCCCTGTGTTATTAATAGAGAAGAGTGATGTCATGTGACATATTTCCCAGAATCCTCACCTCTTCTGTCCATGTTTTATTAATAGAGAAGAGTGATGTCATGTGACATATTTCCCAGAATTCTCAACTCTCCGGTCATGTCCCTGTGTTATTAATAGAGAAGAGTGATGTCATGTGACATCATTCCCAGAATCCTCACCTCTCCGGTCATGTCCTGTGTTATTAATAGAGAAGAGTGGTGTCATGTGACATCATTCCCAGAATCCTCCACTCTGCAGTCATGTCCTGTGTTATTAATAGAGAAGAGTGATGTCATGTGACAAATTTCCCAGAATCCTCTCCTCTCCAGTCATGTCCCTGTGTTATTAATAGAGAAGAGTGATGTCATGTGACATCATTCCCAGAATGCTCCACTTCTCCAGTCATGTCCTGTGTTATTAATAGAGAAGAGTGATGTCATGTGACATATTTCCCAGAATCCTCCCCTCTCCAGTCATGTCCCTGTGTTATTAATAGAGAAAAGTGATGCAATGTGACATCATTCCCAGAATCCTCTCCTCTCCAGTCATGTCCTGTGTTATTAATAGAGAAGAGTGATGTCATGTGACATATTTCCCAGAATCCTCACCTCTCCAGTCATGTCCTGTGTTATTAATAGAGAAAAGTGATGTCATGTGACATATTTCCCAGAATCCTCTCCTCCCCAGTCATGTCCTGTGTTATTAATAGAGAAGAGTTATGTCATGTGACATATTTCCCAGAATCCTCACCTCTCCAGTCATGTCCTGTGTTATTAATAGAGAAGAGTGATGTCATGTGACATATTTCCCAGAATCCTCACCTCTCCGGTCATGTCCTGTGTTATTAATAGAGAAGAGTGATGTCATGTGACATATTTCCCAGAATCCTCCCCTCTCCAGTCATGTCCTGTGTTATTAATAGAGAAGAGTGATGTCATGTGACATATTTCCCAGAATCCTCACCTCTCCGGTAATGTCCCTGTGTTATTAATAGAGAAGAGTGATGTCATGTGACATCATTCCCAGAATCCTCCACTCTCCAGTCATGTCTGTGTTATTAATAGAGAAGAGTGATGTCATGTGCCATCATTCCCAGAATCCTCTCCTCTCCAGTCATGTCCCTGTGTTATTAATAGAGAAGAGTGATGTCATGTGACATCATTCCCAGAATCCTCCACTCTCCAGTCATGTCTGTGTTATTAATAGAGAAGAGTGATGTCATGTGACATATTTCCCAGAATCCTCAAATCTCCAGTCATGTCCCTGTGTTATTAGTAGAGAAGAGTGATGTCATGTGACATATTTCCCAGAATCCTCACCTCTCCGGTCATGTCCCTGTGTTATTAATAGAGAAGAGTGATGTCATGTGGCATATTTCCCAGAATCCTCACCTCTCCGGTCATGTCCTGTGTTATTAATAGAGAAGAGTGATGTAATGTGACATATTTCCCAGAATCCTCACCTCTCCAGTCATGTCCCTGTGTTATTAATAGAGAAGAGTGATGTCATGTGACATCATTCCCAGAATCCTCCACTCTCCAGTCATGTCTGTGTTATTAATAGAGAAGAGTGATGTCATGTGACATATTTCCCAGAATCCTCAAATCTCCAGTCATGTCCCTGTGTTATTAGTAGAGAAGAGTGATGTCATGTGACATATTTCCCAGAATCCTCACCTCTCCGGTCATGTCCTGTGTTATTAATAGAGAAGAGTGATGTCATGTGACATATTTCCCAGAATCCTCCCCTCTCCAGTCATGTCCTGTGTTATTAATAGAGAAGAGTGATGTCATGTGACATATTTCCCAGAATCCTCACCTCTCCAGTCATGTCCCTGTGTTATTAATAGAGAAGAGTGATGTCATGTGACATCATTCCCAGAATCCTCCACTCTCCAGTCATGTCTGTGTTATTAATAGAGAAGAGTGATGTCATGTGACATATTTCCCAGAATCCTCAAATCTCCAGTCATGTCCCTGTGTTATTAGTAGAGAAGAGTGATGTCATGTGACATATTTCCCAGAATCCTCACCTCTCCGGTCATGTCCCTGTGTTATTAATAGAGAAGAGTGATGTCATGTGGCATATTTCCCAGAATCCTCACCTCTCCGGTCATGTCCTGTGTTATTAATAGAGAAGAGTGATGTCATGTGACATATTTCCCAGAATCCTCACCTCTCCAGTCATGTCCCTGTGTTATTAATAGAGAAGAGTGATGTCATGTGACATCATTCCCAGAATCCTCACCTCTCCAGTCATGTCTGTGTTATTAATAGAGAAGAGTGATGTCATGTGACATATTTCCCAGAATCCTCAAATCTCCAGTCATGTCCCTGTGTTATTAGTAGAGAAGAGTGATGTCATGTGACATATTTCCCAGAATCCTCACCTCTCCGGTCATGTCCTGTGTTATTAATAGAGAAGAGTGATGTCATGTGACATATTTCCCAGAATCCTCCCCTCTCCAGTCATGTCCTGTGTTATTAATAGAGAAGAGTGATGTCATGTGACATATTTCCCAGAATCCTCACCTCTCCAGTCATGTCCCTGTGTTATTAATAGAGAAGAGTGATGTCATGTGACATCATTCCCAGAATCCTCCACTCTCCAGTCATGTCTGTGTTATTAATAGAGAAGAGTGATGTCATGTGACATATTTCCCAGAATCCTCAAATCTCCAGTCATGTCCCTGTGTTATTAGTAGAGAAGAGTGATGTCATGTGACATATTTCCCAGAATCCTCACCTCTCCGGTCATGTCCCTGTGTTATTAATAGAGAAGAGTGATGTCATGTGGCATATTTCCCAGAATCCTCACCTCTCCGGTCATGTCCTGTGTTATTAATAGAGAAGAGTGATGTCATGTGACATATTTCCCAGAATCCTCACCTCTCCAGTCATGTCCCTGTGTTATTAATAGAGAAGAGTGATGTCATGTGACATCATTCCCAGAATCCTCCACTCTCCAGTCATGTCTGTGTTATTAATAGAGAAGAGTGATGTCATGTGACATATTTCCCAGAATCCTCACCTCTCCAGTCATGTCCCTGTGTTATTAATAGAGAAGAGTGATGTCATGTGACATCATTCCCAGAATCCTCCACTCTCCAGTCATGTCTGTGTTATTAATAGAGAAGAGTGATGTCATGTGACATCATTCCCAGAATCCCCTCCTCTCCAGTCATGTCCCTGTGTTATTAATAGAGAAGAGTGATGTCATGTGACATCATTCCCAGAATCCTCCACTCTCCAGTCATGTCTGTGTTATTAATAGAGAAGAGTGATGTCATGTGACATCATTCCCAGAATCCTCAAATCTCCAGTCATGTCCCTGTGTTATTAACAGAGAAGAGTGATGTCATGTGACATCATTCCCAGAATCCTCTCCTCTCCAGTCATGTCCCTGTGTTATTAATAGAGAAGAGTGATGTCATGTGACATATTTCCCAGAATCCTCACCTCTCCGGTCATGTCCTGTGTTATTAATAGAGAAAAGTGATGTCATGTGACATATTTCCCAGAATCCTCTCCTCCCCAGTCATGTCCTGTGTTATTAATAGAGAAGAGTTATGTCATGTGACATATTTCCCAGAATCCTCACCTCTCCAGTCATGTCCTGTGTTATTAATAGAGAAGAGTGATGTCATGTGACATATTTCCCAGAATCCTCCCCTCTCCAGTCATGCCCATGTGTTATTTATAGAGAAGAGTGATGTCATGTGACATATTTCCCAGAATCCTCTCCTCTCCTGTCATGTCCTGTGTTATTAATAGAGAAGAGTGATGTCATGTGACATATTTCCAAGAATCCTCAAATCTCCAGTCATGTCCCTGTGTTATTAATAGAGAAGAGTGATGTCATGTGACATATTTCCCAGAATCCTCACCTCTTCTGTCCATGTTTTATTAATAGAGAAGTGTGATGTCATGTGACATATTTCCCAGAATCCTCACCTCTCCGGCCATGTCCCTGTGTTATTAATAGAGAAGAGTGATGTCATGTGACATCATTCCCAGAATCCTCACCTCTCCGGTCATGTCCTGTTTTATTAATAGAGAAGAGTGGTGTCATGTGACATCATTCCCAGAATCCTCCACTCTGCAGTCATGTCCTGTGTTATTAATAGAGAAGAGTGATGTCATGTGACAAATTTCCCAGAATCCTCTCCTCTCCAGTCATGTCCCTGTGTTATTAATAGAGAAGTGTGATGTCATGTGACATCATTCCCAGAATCCTCCACTTCTCCAGTCATGTCCTGTGTTATTAATAGAGAAGAGTGATGTCATGTGACATATTTCCCAGAATCCGCCCCTCTCCAGTCATGTCCCTGTGTTATTAATAGAGAAAAGTGATGCAATGTGACATCATTCCCAGAATCCTCTCCTCTCCAGTCATGTCCTGTGTTATTAATAGAGAAGAGTGATGTCATGTGACATATTTCCCAGAATCCTCACCTCTCCGGTCATGTCCTGTGTTATTAATAGAGAAAAGTGATGTCATGTGACATATTTCCCAGAATCCTCTCCTCCCCAGTCATGTCCTGTGTTATTAATAGAGAAGAGTTATGTCATGTGACATATTTCCCAGAATCCTCACCTCTCCAGTCATGTCCTGTGTTATTAATAGAGAAGAGTGATGTCATGTGACATATTTCCCAGAATCCTCCCCTCTCCAGTCATGTCCTGTGTTATTAATAGAGAAGAGTGATGTCATGTGACATATTTCCCAGAATCCTCAAATCTCCAGTCATGTCCCTGTGTTATTAGTAGAGAAGAGTGATGTCATGTGACATATTTCCCAGAATCCTCACCTCTCCGGTCATGTCCCTGTGTTATTAATAGAGAAGAGTGATGTCATGTGGCATATTTCCCAGAATCCTCACCTCTCCGGTCATGTCCTGTGTTATTAATAGAGAAGAGTGATGTCACGTGACATATTTCCCAGAATCCTCACCTCTCCAGTCATGTCCCTGTGTTATTAATAGAGAAGAGTGATGTCATGTGACATCATTCCCAGAATCCTCCACTCTCCAGTCATGTCTGTGTTATTAATAGAGAAGAGTGATGTCATGTGACATATTTCCCAGAATCCTCACCTCTCCAGTCATGTCCCTGTGTTATTAATAGAGAAGAGTGATGTCATGTGACATCATTCCCAGAATCCTCCACTCTCCAGTCATGTCTGTGTTATTAATAGAGAAGAGTGATGTCATGTGACATCATTCCCAGAATCCTCTCCTCTCCAGTCATGTCCCTGTGTTATTAATAGAGAAGAGTGATGTCATGTGACATCATTCCCAGAATCCTCCACTCTCCAGTCATGTCTGTGTTATTAATAGAGAAGAGTGATGTCATGTGACATCATTCCCAGAATCCTCAAATCTCCAGTCATGTCCCTGTGTTATTAACAGAGAAGAGTGATGTCATGTGACATCATTCCCAGAATCCTCTCCTCTCCAGTCATGTCCCTGTGTTAATAATAGAGAAGAGTGATGTCATGTGACATCATTCCCAGAATCCTCTCCTCTCCAGTCATGTCCTGTGTTATTAATAGAGAAGAGTGATGTCATGTGACATATTTCCCAGAATCCTTACCTCTCCGGTCATGTCCTGTGTTATTAATAGAGAAAAGTGATTTCATGTGACATATTTCCCAGAATCCTCTCCTCCCCAGTCATGTCCTGTGTTATTAATAGAGAAGAGTGATGTCATGTGACATATTTCCCAGAAATCCTCCCCTCTCCAGTCATGTCCTGTGTTATTAATAGAGAAGAGTGATGTCATGTGACATATTTCCCAGAATCCTCACCTCTCCGGTAATGTCCCTGTGTTATTAATAGAGAAGAGTGATGTCATGTGACATCATTCCCAGAATCCTCCACTCTCCAGTCATGTCTGTGTTATTAATAGAGAAGAGTGATGTCATGTGCCATCATTCCCAGAATCCTCTCCTCTCCAGTCATGTCCCTGTGTTATTAATAGAGAAGAGTGATGTCATGTGACATCATTCCCAGAATCCTCCACTCTCCAGTCATGTCTGTGTTATTAATAGAGAAGAGTGATGTCATGTGACATATTTCCCAGAATCCTCAAATCTCCAGTCATGTCCCTGTGTTATTAATAGAGAAGAGTGATGTCATGTGACATATTTCCCAGAATCCTCACCTCTCCGGTCATGTCCCTGCGTTATTAATAGAGAAGAGTGATGTCATGTGGCATATTTCCCAGAATCCTCACCTCTCCGGTCATGTCCTGTGTTATTAATAGAAAAGAGTGATGTCATGTGACATATTTTCCAGAATCCTCACCTCTCCAGTCATGTCCCTGTGTTATTAATAGAGAAGAGTGATGTCATGTGACATCATTCCCAGAATCCTCCACTCTCCAGTCATGTCTGTGTTATTAATAGAGAAGAGTGATGTCATGTGACATCATTCCCAGAATCCTCAAATCTCCAGTCATGTCCCTGTGTTATTAACAGAGAAGAGTGATGTCATGTGACATCATTCCCAGTATCCTCTCCTCTCCAGTCATGTCCCTGTGTTATTAATAGAGAAGAGTGATGTCATGTGACATCATTCCCAGAATCCTCTCCTCTCCAGTCATGTCCTGTGTTATTAATAGAGAAAAATGATGTCATGTGACATATTTCCCAGAATCCTCACCTCTCCGGTCATGTCCTGTGTTATTAATAGAGAAAAGTGATGTCATGTGACATATTTCCCAGAATCCTCTCCTCCCCAGTCATGTCCTGTGTTATTAATAGAGAAGAGTTATGTCATGTGACATATTTCCCAGAATCCTCACCTCTCCAGTCATGTCCTGTGTTATTAATAGAGAAGAGTGATGTCATGTGACATATTTCCCAGAATCCTCCCCTCTCCAGTCATGTCCATGTGTTATTTATAGAGAAGAGTGATGTCATGTGACATATTTCCCAGAATCCTCTCCTCTCCTGTCATGTCCTGTGTTATTAATAGAGAAGAGTGATGTCATGTGACATATTTCCAAGAATCCTCAAATCTCCAGTCATGTCCCTGTGTTATTAATAGAGAAGAGTGATGTCATGTGACATATTTCCCAGAATCCTCACCTCTCCGGTCATGTCCCTGTGTTATTAATAGAGAAGAGTGATGTCATGGGACATATTTCCCAGAATCCTCACCTCTCCAGTCATGTCCTGTGTTATTAATAGAGAAGAGTGATGTCATGTGACAAATTTCCCAGAATCCTCTCCTCTCCAGTCATGTCCCTGTGTTATTAATAGAGAAGAGTGATGTCATGTGACATCATTTCCAGAATCCTCCACTATCCAGTCATGTCCTGTTATTAATAGAGAAGAGTGATGTCATGTGACATATTCCCCAGAATCCTCCACTCTCCAGTCATGTCCTGTGTTATTAATAGAGAAGATTGATGTCATGTGACATATTTCCCAGAATCCTCACCTCTCCTGTCATGTCCTGTGTTATTAATAGAGAAGAGTGATGTCATGTGACATATTTCCCAGAATCCTCACCTCTCCAGTCATGTCTGTGTTATTAATAGAGAAGAGTGATGTCATGTGACATATTTCCCAGAATCCTCACCTCTCCAGTCATGTCCATGTGTTATTTATAGAGAAGAGTGATGTCATGTGACATATTTCCCAGAATCCTCACCTCTCCAGTCATGTCCTGTGTTATTAATAGAGAATAGTGATGTCATGTGACATATTTCCCAGAATCCTCACCTCTCCAGTCATGTCCCTGTGTTATTAATAGAGAAGAGTGATGTCATGTGACATCATTCCCAGAATCCTCCACTCTCCAGTCATGTCTGTGTTATTAATAGAGAAGAGTGATGTCATGTGACATCATTCCCAGAATCCTCAAATCTCCAGTCATGTCCCTGTGTTATTAATAGAGAAGAGTGATGTCATGTGACATCATTCCCAGAATCCTCTCCTCTCCAGTCATGTCCCTGTGTTATTAATAGAGAAGAGTGATGTCATGTGACATCATTCCCAGAATCCTCCACTCTCCAGTCATGTCTGTGTTATTAATAGAGAAGAGTGATGTCATGTGACAAATTTCCCAGAATCCTCAAATCTCCAGTCATGTCCCTGTGTTATTAATAGAGAAGAGTGATGTCATGTGACATATTTCCCAGAATCCTCCACTCTCCAGTCATGTCTGTGTTATTAATAGAGAAGAGTGATGTCATGTGACATATTTCCCAGAATCCTCCCCTCTCCAGTCATGTCCCTGTGTTATTAATAGAGAAAAGTGATGCAATGTGACATCATTCCCAGAATCCTCTCCTCTCCAGTCATGTCCTGTGTTATTAATAGAGAAGAGTGATGTCATGTGACATATTTCCCAGAATCCTCACCTCTCCGGTCATGTCCTGTGTTATTAATAGAGAAAAGTGATGTCATGTGACATATTTCCCAGAATCCTCTCCTCCCCAGTCATGTCCTGTGTTATTAATAGAGAAGAGTTATGTCATGTGACATATTTCCCAGAATCCTCACCTCTCCAGTCATGTCCTGTGTTATTAATATAGAAGAGTGATGTCATGTGACATATTTCCCAGAATCCTCACCTCTCCGGTAATGTCTCTGTGTTATTAACAGAGAAGAGTGATGTCATGTGACATCATTCCCAGAATCCTCCACTCTCCAGTCATGTCTGTGTTATTAATAGAGAAGAGTGATGTCATGTGCCATCATTCCCAGAATCCTCTCCTCTCCAGTCATGTCCCTGTGTTATTAATAGAGAAGAGTGATGTCATGTGACATCATTCCCAGAATCCTCCACTCTCCAGTCATGTCTGTGTTATTAATAGAGAAGAGTGATGTCATGTGACATATTTCCCAGAATCCTCAAATCTCCAGTCATGTCCCTGTGTTATTAATAGAGAAGAGTGATGTCATGTGACATATTTCCCAGAATCCTCACCTCTACGGTCATGTCCCTGTGTTATTAATAGAGAAGAGTGATGTCATGTGGCATATTTCCCAGAATCCTCACCTCTCCGGTCATGTCCTGTGTTATTAATAGAGAAGAGTGATGTCATGTGACATATTTCCCAGAATCCTCACCTCTCCAGTCATGTCCCTGTGTTATTAATAGAGAAGAGTGATGTCATGTGACATAATTCCCAGAATCCTCCACTCTCCAGTCATGTCTGTGTTATTAATAGAGAAGAGTGATGTCATGTAACATATTTCCCAGAATCCTCACCTCTCCAGTCATGTCCCTGTGTTATTAATAGAGAAGAGTGATGTCATGTGACATCATTCCCAGAATCCTCTCCTCTCCAGTCATGTCCCTGTGTTATTAATAGAGAAGAGTGATGTCATGTGACATCATTCCCAGAATCCTCCACTCTCCAGTCATGTCTGTGTTATTAATAGAGAAGAGTGATGTCATGTGACATCATTCCCAGAATCCTCAAATCTCCTGTCATGTCCCTGTGTTATTAACAGAGAAGAGTGATGTCATGTGACATCATTCCCAGAATCCTCTCCTCTCCAGTCATGTCCCTGTGTTATTAATAGAGAAGAGTGATGTCATGTGACATCATTCCCAGAATCCTCTCCTCTCCAGTCATGTCCTGTGTTATTAATAGAGAAGAGTGATGTCATGTGACATATTTCCCAGAATCCTCACCTCTCCGGTCATGTCCTGTGTTATTAATAGAGAAAAGTGATGTCATGTGACATATTTCCCAGAATCCTCTCCTCCCCAGTCATGTCCTGTGTTATTAATAGAGAAGAGTTATGTCATGTGACATATTTCCCAGAATCCTCACCTCTCCAGTCATGTCCTGTGTTATTAATAGAGAAGAGTGATGTCATGTGACATATTTCCCAGAATCCTCCCCTCTCCAGTCATGTCCATGTGTTATTTATAGAGAAGAGTGATGTCATGTGACATATTTCCCAGAATCCTCTCCTCTCCTGTCATGTCCTGCGTTATTAATAGAGAAGAGTGATGTCATGTGACATATTTCCAAGAATCCTCAAATCTCCAGTCATGTCCCTGTGTTATTAATAGAGAAGAGTGATGTCATGTGACATATTTCCCAGAATCCTCACCTCTTCTGTCCATGTTTTATTAATAGAGAAGAGTGATGTCATGTGACATATTTCCCAGAATCCTCACCTCTCCGGCCATGTCCCTGTGTTATTAATAGAGAAGAGTGATGTCATGTGACATCATTCCCAGAATCCTCACCTCTCCGGTCATGTCCTGTGTTATTAATAGAGAAGAGTGGTGTCATGTGACATCATTCCCAGAATCCTCCACTCTGCAGTCATGTCCTGTGTTATTAATAGAGAAGAGTGATGTCATGTGACAAATTTCCCAGAATCCTCTCCTCTCCAGTCATGTCCCTGTGTTAATAATAGAGAAGAGTGATGTCATGTGACATCATTCCCAGAATCCTCCACTTCTCCAGTCATGTCCTGTGTTATTAATAGAGAAGAGTGATGTCATGTGACATATTTCCCAGAATCCTCCCCTCTCCAGTCATGTCCCTGTGTTATTAATAGAGAAAAGTGATGCAATGTGACATCATGACCAGAGTCCTCACCTCTCCGGTCATGTCCCTGTTTTGTTAATAGAGAAGAGTGATGTCATGTGACATCATTCCCAGAATCCTCTCCTCTCCAGTCATGTCCTGTGTTATTAATAGAGAAGAGTGATGTCATGTGACATATTTCCCAGAATCCTCACCTCTCCGGTCATGTCCTGTGTTATTAATAGAGAAGAGTGATGTCATATGACATATTTCCCAGAATCCTCCCCTCTCCAGTCATGTCCTGTGTTATTAATAGAGAAGAGTGATGTCATGTGACATATTTCCCAGAATCCTCACCTCTCCGGTAATGTCCCTGTGTTATTAATAGAGAAGAGTGATGTCATGTGACATCATTCCCAGAATCCTCCACTCTCCAGTCATGTCTGTGTTATTAATAGAGAAGAGTGATGTCATGTGACATTATTCCCAGAATCCTCTCCTCTCCAGTCATGTCCCTGTGTTATTAATAGAGAAGAGTGATGTCATGTGACATCATTCCCAGAATCCTCCACTCTCCAGTCATGTCTGTGTTATTAATAGAGAAGAGTGATGTCATGTGACATATTTCCCAGAATCCTCACCTCTCCGGTCATGTCCCTGTGTTATTAATAGAGAAGAGTGATGTCATGGGACATATTTCCCAGAATCCTCACCTCTCCAGTCATGTCCATGTGTTATTTATAGAGAAGAGTGATGTCATGTGACATATTTCCCAGAATCCTCACCTCTCCAGTCATGTCCTGTGTTATTAATAGAGAAGAGTGATGTCATGTGACAAATTTCCCAGAATCCTCTCCTCTCCAGTCATGTCCCTGTGTTATTAATAGAGAAGAGTGATGTCATGTGACATCATTCCCAGAATCCTCCACTATCCAGTCATGTCCTGTTATTAATAGAGAAGAGTGATGTCATGTGACATATTCCCCAGAATCCTCCACTCTCCAGTCATGTCCTGTGTTATTAATAGAGAAGATTGATGTCATGTGACATATTTCCCAGAATCCTCACCTCTCCTGTCATGTCCTGTGTTATTAATAGAGAAGAGTGATGTCATGTGACATATTTCCCAGAATCCTCACCTCTCCAGTCATGTCTGTGTTATTAATAGAGAAGAGTGATGTCATGTGACATATTTCCCAGAATCCTCACCTCTCCAGTCATGTCCATGTGTTATTTATAGAGAAGAGTGATGTCATGTGACATATTTCCCAGAATCCTCACCTCTCCAGTCATGTCCTGTGTTATTAATAGAGAAGAGAGATGTCATGTGACATATTTCCCAGAATCCTCACCTCTCCAGTCATGTCCCTGTGTTATTAATAGAGAAGAGTGATGTCATGTGACATCATTCCCAGAATCCTCAAATCTCCAGTCATGTCCCTGTGTTATTAATAGAGAAGAGTGATGTCATGTGACATATTTCCCAGAATCCTCACCTCTCCAGTCATGTCTGTGTTATTAATAGAGAAGAGTGATGTCATGTGACATCATTCCCAGAATCCTCAAATCTCCAGTCATGTCCCTGTGTTATTAATAGAGAAGAGTGATGTCATGTGACATCATTCCCAGAATCCTCTCCTCTCCAGTCATGTCCCTGTGTTATTAATAGAGAAGAGTGATGTCATGTGACATCATTCCCAGAATCCTCCACTCTCCAGTCATGTCTGTGTTATTAATAGAGAAGAGTGATGTCATGTGACATCATTCCCAGAATCCTCAAATCTCCAGTCATGTCCCTGTGTTATTAATAGAGAAGAGTGATGTCATGTGACATATTTCCCAGAATCCTCCACTCTCCAGTCATGTCTGTGTTATTAATAGAGAAGAGTGATGTCATGTGACATATTTCCCAGAATCCTCACCTCTCCAGTCATGTCCCTGTGTTATTAATAGAGAAGAGTGATGTCATGTGACATATTTCCCAGAATCCTCACCTCTTCTGTCCATGTTTTATTAATAGAGAAGAATGATGTCATGTGACATATTTCCCAGAATCCTCAACTCTCCGGTCATGTCCCTGTGTTATTAATAGAGAAGAGTGATGTCATGTGACATCATTCCCAGAATCCTCACCTCTCCGGTCATGCCCTGTGTTATTAATAGAGAAGAGTGGTGTCATGTGACATCATTCCCAGAATCCTCCACTCTGCAGTCATGTCCTGTGTTATTAATAGAGAAGAGTGATGTCATGTGACAAATTTCCCAGAATCCTCTCCTCTCCAGTCATGTCCCTGTGTTATTAATAGAGAAGAGTGATGTCATGTGACATCATTCCCAGAATGCTCCACTTCTCCAGTCATGTCCTGTGTTATTAATAGAGAAAAATGATGTCATGTGACATATTTCCCAGAATCCTCCCCTCTCCAGTCATGTCCCTGTGTTATTAATAGAAAAAAGTGATGCAATGTGACATCATTCCCAGAATCCTCTCCTCTCCAGTCATGTCCTGTGTTATTAATAGAGAAGAGTGATGTCATGTGACATATTTCCCAGAATCCTCACCTCTCCAGTCATGTCCTGTGTTATTAATAGAGAAGAGTGATGTCATGTGACATATTTCCCAGAATCCTCACCTCTCCAGTCATGTCCCTGTGTTATTAATAGAGAAGAGTGATGTCATGTGACATCATTCCCAGAATCCTCAAATCTCCAGTCATGTCCCTGTGTTATTAATAGAGAAGAGTGATGTCATGTGACATATTTCCCAGAATCCTCACCTCTCCAGTCATGTCTGTGTTATTAATAGAGAAGAGTGATGTCATGTGACATCATTCCCAGAATCCTCAAATCTCCAGTCATGTCCCTGTGTTATTAATAGAGAAGAGTGATGTCATGTGACATCATTCCCAGAATCCTCTCCTCTCCAGTCATGTCCCTGTGTTATTAATAGAGAAGAGTGATGTCATGTGACATCATTCCCAGAATCCTCCACTCTCCAGTCATGTCTGTGTTATTAATAGAGAAGAGTGATGTCATGTGACATCATTCCCAGAATCCTCAAATCTCCAGTCATGTCCCTGTGTTATTAATAGAGAAGAGTGATGTCATGTGACATATTTCCCAGAATCCTCCACTCTCCAGTCATGTCCTGTGTTATTAATAGAGAAGAGTGATGTCATGTGACATCATTCCCAGAATCCTCTCCTCTCCAGTCATGTCCCTGTGTTATTAATAGAGAAGAGTGATGTCATGTGACATCATTCCCAGAATCCTCCACTCTCCAGTCATGTCTGTGTTATTAATAGAGAAGAGTGATGTCATGTGACATCATTCCCAGAATCCTCAAATCTCCTGTCATGTCCCTGTGTTATTAACAGAGAAGAGTGATGTCATGTGACATCATTCCCAGAATCCTCTCCTCTCCAGTCATGTCCCTGTGTTATTAATAGAGAAGAGTGATGTCATGTGACATCATTCCCAGAATCCTCTCCTCTCCAGTCATGTCCTGTGTTATTAATAGAGAAGAGTGATGTCATGTGACATATTTCCCAGAATCCTCACCTCTCCGGTCATGTCCTGTGTTATTAATAGAGAAAAGTGATGTCATGTGACATATTTCCCAGAATCCTCTCCTCCCCAGTCATGTCCTGTGTTATTAATAGAGAAGAGTTATGTCATGTGACATATTTCCCAGAATCCTCACCTCTCCAGTCATGTCCTGTGTTATTAATAGAGAAGAGTGATGTCATGTGACATATTTCCCAGAATCCTCCCCTCTCCAGTCATGTCCATGTGTTATTTATAGAGAAGAGTGATGTCATGTGACATATTTCCCAGAATCCTCTCCTCTCCTGTCATGTCCTGCGTTATTAATAGAGAAGAGTGATGTCATGTGACATATTTCCAAGAATCCTCAAATCTCCAGTCATGTCCCTGTGTTATTAATAGAGAAGAGTGATGTCATGTGACATATTTCCCAGAATCCTCACCTCTTCTGTCCATGTTTTATTAATAGAGAAGAGTGATGTCATGTGACATATTTCCCAGAATCCTCACCTCTCCGGCCATGTCCCTGTGTTATTAATAGAGAAGAGTGATGTCATGTGACATCATTCCCAGAATCCTCACCTCTCCGGTCATGTCCTGTGTTATTAATAGAGAAGAGTGGTGTCATGTGACATCATTCCCAGAATCCTCCACTCTGCAGTCATGTCCTGTGTTATTAATAGAGAAGAGTGATGTCATGTGACAAATTTCCCAGAATCCTCTCCTCTCCAGTCATGTCCCTGTGTTAATAATAGAGAAGAGTGATGTCATGTGACATCATTCCCAGAATCCTCCACTTCTCCAGTCATGTCCTGTGTTATTAATAGAGAAGAGTGATGTCATGTGACATATTTCCCAGAATCCTCCCCTCTCCAGTCATGTCCCTGTGTTATTAATAGAGAAAAGTGATGCAATGTGACATCATGACCAGAGTCCTCACCTCTCCGGTCATGTCCCTGTTTTGTTAATAGAGAAGAGTGATGTCATGTGACATCATTCCCAGAATCCTCTCCTCTCCAGTCATGTCCTGTGTTATTAATAGAGAAGAGTGATGTCATGTGACATATTTCCCAGAATCCTCACCTCTCCGGTCATGTCCTGTGTTATTAATAGAGAAGAGTGATGTCATATGACATATTTCCCAGAATCCTCCCCTCTCCAGTCATGTCCTGTGTTATTAATAGAGAAGAGTGATGTCATGTGACATATTTCCCAGAATCCTCACCTCTCCGGTAATGTCCCTGTGTTATTAATAGAGAAGAGTGATGTCATGTGACATCATTCCCAGAATCCTCCACTCTCCAGTCATGTCTGTGTTATTAATAGAGAAGAGTGATGTCATGTGACATTATTCCCAGAATCCTCTCCTCTCCAGTCATGTCCCTGTGTTATTAATAGAGAAGAGTGATGTCATGTGACATCATTCCCAGAATCCTCCACTCTCCAGTCATGTCTGTGTTATTAATAGAGAAGAGTGATGTCATGTGACATATTTCCCAGAATCCTCACCTCTCCGGTCATGTCCCTGTGTTATTAATAGAGAAGAGTGATGTCATGGGACATATTTCCCAGAATCCTCACCTCTCCAGTCATGTCCATGTGTTATTTATAGAGAAGAGTGATGTCATGTGACATATTTCCCAGAATCCTCACCTCTCCAGTCATGTCCTGTGTTATTAATAGAGAAGAGTGATGTCATGTGACAAATTTCCCAGAATCCTCTCCTCTCCAGTCATGTCCCTGTGTTATTAATAGAGAAGAGTGATGTCATGTGACATCATTCCCAGAATCCTCCACTATCCAGTCATGTCCTGTTATTAATAGAGAAGAGTGATGTCATGTGACATATTCCCCAGAATCCTCCACTCTCCAGTCATGTCCTGTGTTATTAATAGAGAAGATTGATGTCATGTGACATATTTCCCAGAATCCTCACCTCTCCTGTCATGTCCTGTGTTATTAATAGAGAAGAGTGATGTCATGTGACATATTTCCCAGAATCCTCACCTCTCCAGTCATGTCTGTGTTATTAATAGAGAAGAGTGATGTCATGTGACATATTTCCCAGAATCCTCACCTCTCCAGTCATGTCCATGTGTTATTTATAGAGAAGAGTGATGTCATGTGACATATTTCCCAGAATCCTCACCTCTCCAGTCATGTCCTGTGTTATTAATAGAGAAGAGAGATGTCATGTGACATATTTCCCAGAATCCTCACCTCTCCAGTCATGTCCCTGTGTTATTAATAGAGAAGAGTGATGTCATGTGACATCATTCCCAGAATCCTCAAATCTCCAGTCATGTCCCTGTGTTATTAATAGAGAAGAGTGATGTCATGTGACATCATTCCCAGAATCCTCTCCTCTCCAGTCATGTCCCTGTGTTATTAATAGAGAAGAGTGATGTTATGTGACATCATTCCCAGAATCCTCCACTCTCCAGTCATGTCTGTGTTATTAATAGAGAAGAGTGATGTCATGTGACATCATTCCCAGAATCCTCAAATCTCCAGTCATGTCCCTGTGTTATTAATAGAGAAGAGTGATGTCATGTGACATATTTCCCAGAATCCTCCACTCTCCAGTCATGTCTGTGTTATTAATAGAGAAGAGTGATGTCATGTGACATATTTCCCAGAATCCTCACCTCTCCAGTCATGTCCCTGTGTTATTAATAGAGAAGAGTGATGTCATGTGACATATTTCCCAGAATCCTCACCTCTTCTGTCCATGTTTTATTAATAGAGAAGAATGATGTCATGTGACATATTTCCCAGAATCCTCAACTCTCCGGTCATGTCCCTGTGTTATTAATAGAGAAGAGTGATGTCATGTGACATCATTCCCAGAATCCTCACCTCTCCGGTCATGCCCTGTGTTATTAATAGAGAAGAGTGGTGTCATGTGACATCATTCCCAGAATCCTCCACTCTGCAGTCATGTCCTGTGTTATTAATAGAGAAGAGTGATGTCATGTGACAAATTTCCCAGAATCCTCTCCTCTCCAGTCATGTCCCTGTGTTATTAATAGAGAAGAGTGATGTCATGTGACATCATTCCCAGAATGCTCCACTTCTCCAGTCATGTCCTGTGTTATTAATAGAGAAAAATGATGTCATGTGACATATTTCCCAGAATCCTCCCCTCTCCAGTCATGTCCCTGTGTTATTAATAGAAAAAAGTGATGCAATGTGACATCATTCCCAGAATCCTCTCCTCTCCAGTCATGTCCTGTGTTATTAATAGAGAAGAGTGATGTCATGTGACATATTTCCCAGAATCCTCACCTCTCCAGTCATGTCCTGTGTTATTAATAGAGAAGAGTGATGTCATGTGACATATTTCCCAGAATCCTCACCTCTCCAGTCATGTCCCTGTGTTATTAATAGAGAAGAGTGATGTCATGTGACATCATTCCCAGAATCCTCAAATCTCCAGTCATGTCCCTGTGTTATTAATAGAGAAGAGTGATGTCATGTGACATATTTCCCAGAATCCTCACCTCTCCAGTCATGTCTGTGTTATTAATAGAGAAGAGTGATGTCATGTGACATCATTCCCAGAATCCTCAAATCTCCAGTCATGTCCCTGTGTTATTAATAGAGAAGAGTGATGTCATGTGACATCATTCCCAGAATCCTCTCCTCTCCAGTCATGTCCCTGTGTTATTAATAGAGAAGAGTGATGTCATGTGACATCATTCCCAGAATCCTCCACTCTCCAGTCATGTCTGTGTTATTAATAGAGAAGAGTGATGTCATGTGACATCATTCCCAGAATCCTCAAATCTCCAGTCATGTCCCTGTGTTATTAATAGAGAAGAGTGATGTCATGTGACATATTTCCCAGAATCCTCCACTCTCCAGTCATGTCCTGTGTTATTAATAGAGAAAAGTGATGTCATGTGACATATTTCCCAGAATCCTCTCCTCCCCAGTCATGTCCTGTGTTATTAATAGAGAAGAGTTATGTCATGTGACATTTTTCCCAGAATCCTCACCTCTCCAGTCATGTCCTGTGTTATTAATAGAGAAGAGTGATGTCATGTGACATATTTCCCAGAATCCTCACCTCTCCGGTCATGTCCTGTGTTATTAATAGAGAAGAGTGATGTCATGTGACATATTTCCCAGAATCCTCCCCTCTCCAGTCATGTCCTGTGTTATTAATAGAGAAGAGTGATGTCATGTGACATATTTCCCAGAATCCTCACCTCTCCGGTAATGTCCCTGTGTTATTAATAGAGAAGAGTGATGTCATGTGACATCATTCCCAGAATCCTCCACTCTCCAGTCATGTCCTGTTATTAATAGAGAAGAGTGATGTCATGTGACATATTCCCCAGAATCCTCCACTCTCCAGTCATGTCCTGTGTTATTAATAGAGAAGATTGATGTCATGTGACATATTTCCCAGAATCCTCACCTCTCCTGTCATGTCCTGTGTTATTAATAGAGAAGAGTGATGTCATGTGACATATTTCCCAGAATCCTCACCTCTCCAGTCATGTCTGTGTTATTAATAGAGAAGAGTGATGTCATGTGACATATTTCCCAGAATCCTCACCTCTCCAGTCATGTCCATGTGTTATTTATAGAGAAGAGTGATGTCATGTGACATATTTCCCAGAATCCTCACCTCTCCAGTCATGTCCTGTGTTATTAATAGAGAAGAGTGATGTCATGTGACATATTTCCCAGAATCCTCACCTCTCCAGTCATGTCCCTGTGTTATTAATAGAGAAGAGTGATGTCATGTGACATCATTCCCAGAATCCTCAAATCTCCAGTCATGTCCCTGTGTTATTAATAGAGAAGAGTGATGTCATGTGACATATTTCCCAGAATCCTCACCTCTCCAGTCATGTCTGTGTTATTAATAGAGAAGAGTGATGTCATGTGACATCATTCCCAGAATCCTCTCCTCTCCAGTCATGTCCCTGTGTTATTAATAGAGAAGAGTGATGTCATGTGACATCATTCCCAGAATCCTCTCCTCTCCAGTCATGTCCCTGTGTTATTAATAGAGAAGAGTGATGTCATGTGACATCATTCCCAGAATCCTCCACTCTCCAGTCATGTCTGTGTTATTAATAGAGAAGAGTGATGTCATGTGACATCATTCCCAGAATCCTCAAATCTCCAGTCATGTCCCTGTGTTATTAATAGAGAAGAGTGATGTCATGTGACATATTTCCCAGAATCCTCCACTCTCCAGTCATGTCTGTGTTATTAATAGAGAAGAGTGATGTCATGTGACATATTTCCCAGAATCCTCACCTCTCCAGTCATGTCCCTGTGTTATTAATAGAGAAGAGTGATGTCATGTGACATATTTCCCAGAATCCTCACCTCTTCTGTCCATGTTTTATTAATAGAGAAGAATGATGTCATGTGACATATTTCCCAGAATCCTCAACTCTCCGGTCATGTCCCTGTGTTATTAATAGAGAAGAATGATGTCATGTGACATCATTCCCAGAATCCTCACCTCTCCGGTCATGCCCTGTGTTATTAATAGAGAAGAGTGGTGTCATGTGACATCATTCCCAGAATCCTCCACTCTGCAGTCATGTCCTGTGTTATTAATAGAGAAGAGTGATGTCATGTGACAAATTTCCCAGAATCCTCTCCTCTCCAGTCATGTCCCTGTGTTATTAATAGAGAAGAGTGATGTCATGTGACATCATTCCCAGAATGCTCCACTTCTCCAGTCATGTCCTGTGTTATTAATAGAGAAAAATGATGTCATGTGACATATTTCCCAGAATCCTCCCCTCTCCAGTCATGTCCCTGTGTTATTAATAGAGAAAAGTGATGCAATGTGACATCATTCCCAGAATCCTCTCCTCTCCAGTCATGTCCTGTGTTATTAATAGAGAAGAGTGATGTCATGTGACATATTTCCCAGAATCCTCACCTCTCCGGTCATGTCCTGTGTTATTAATAGAGAAAAGTGATGTCATGTGACATATTTCCCAGAATCCTCTCCTCCCCAGTCATGTCCTGTGTTATTAATAGAGAAGAGTTATGTCATGTGACATTTTTCCCAGAATCCTCACCTCTCCAGTCATGTCCTGTGTTATTAATAGAGAAGAGTGATGTCATGTGACATATTTCCCAGAATCCTCACCTCTCCAGTCATGTCCTGTGTTATTAATAGAGAAGAGTAATGTCATGTGACATATTTCCCAGAATCCTCCCCTCTCCAGTCATGTCCTGTGTTATTAATAGAGAAGAGTGATGTCATGTGACATATTTCCCAGAATCCTCACCTCTCCGGTAATGTCCCTGTGTTATTAATAGAGAAGAGTGATGTCATGTGACATCATTCCCAGAATCCTCCACTCTCCAGTCATGTCCTGTTATTAATAGAGAAGAGTGATGTCATGTGACATATTCCCCAGAATCCTCCACTCTCCAGTCATGTCCTGTGTTATTAATAGAGAAGATTGATGTCATGTGACATATTTCCCAGAATCCTCACCTCTCCTGTCATGTCCTGTGTTATTAATAGAGAAGAGTGATGTCATGTGACATATTTCCCAGAATCCTCACCTCTCCAGTCATGTCTGTGTTATTAATAGAGAAGAGTGATGTCATGTGACATATTTCCCAGAATCCTCACCTCTCCAGTCATGTCCATGTGTTATTTATAGAGAAGAGTGATGTCATGTGACATATTTCCCAGAATCCTCACCTCTCCAGTCATGTCCTGTGTTATTAATAGAGAAGAGTGATGTCATGTGACATATTTCCCAGAATCCTCACCTCTCCGGTAATGTCCCTGTGTTATTAATAGAGAAGAGTGATGTCATGTGACATCATTCCCAGAATCCTCCACTCTCCAGTCATGTCTGTGTTATTAATAGAGAAGAGTGATGTCATGTGCCATCATTCCCAGAATCCTCTCCTCTCCAGTCATGTCCCTGTGTTATTAATAGAGAAGAGTGATGTCATGTGACATCATTCCCAGAATCCTCCACTCTCCAGTCATGTCTGTGTTATTAATAGAGAAGAGTGATGTCATGTGCCATCATTCCCAGAATCCTCTCCTCTCCAGTCATGTCCCTGTGTTATTAATAGAGAAGAGTGATGTCATGTGACATCATTCCCAGAATCCTCACCTCTCCGGTCATGTCTGTGTTATTAATAGAGAAGAGTGATGTCATGTGACATATTTCCCAGAATCCTCACCTCTCCAGTCATGTCCCTGTGTTATTAATAGAGAAGAGTGATGTCATGTGACATCATTCCCAGAATCCTCCACTCTCCAGTCATGTCTGTGTTATTAATAGAGAAGAGTGATGTCATGTGACATTATTCCCAGAATCCTCTCCTCTCCAGTCATGTCCCTGTGTTATTAATAGAGAAGAGTGATGTCATGTAACATCATTCCCAGAATCCTCCACTCTCCAGTCATGTCTGTGTTATTAATAGAGAAGAGTGATGTCATGTGACATATTTCCCAGAATCCTCACCTCTCGGGTCATGTCCCTGTGTTATTAATAGAGAAGAGTGATGTCATGGGACATATTTCCCAGAATCCTCACCTCTCCAGTCATGTCCATGTGTTATTTATAGAGAAGAGTGATGTCATGTGACATATTTCCCAGAATCCTCACCTCTCCAGTCATGTCCTGTGTTATTAATAGAGAAGAGTGATGTCATGTGACAAATTTCCCAGAATCCTCTCCTCTCCAGTCATGTCCCTGTGTTATTAATAGAGAAGAGTGATGTCATGTGACATCATTCCCAGAATCCTCCACTATCCAGTCATGTCCTGTTATTAATAGAGAAGAGTGATGTCATGTGACATATTCCCCAGAATCCTCCACTCTCCAGTCATGTCCTGTGTTATTAATAGAGAAGATTGATGTCATGTGACATATTTCCCAGAATCCTCACCTCTCCTGTCATGTCCTGTGTTATTAATAGAGAAGAGTGATGTCATGTGACATATTTCCCAGAATCCTCACCTCTCCAGTCATGTCCCTGTGTTATTAATAGAGAAGAGTGATGTCATGTGACATCATTCCCAGAATCCTCAAATCTCCAGTCATGTCCCTGTGTTATTAATAGAGAAGAGTGATGTCATGTGACATATTTCCCAGAATCCTCACCTCTCCAGTCATGTCTGTGTTATTAATAGAGAAGAGTGATGTCATGTGACATCATTCCCAGAATCCTCAAATCTCCAGTCATGTCCCTGTGTTATTAATAGAGAAGAGTGATGTCATGTGATCTCATTCCCAGAATCCTCTCCTCTCCAGTCATGTCCCTGTGTTATTAATAGAGAAGAGTGATGTCATGTGACATCATTCCCAGAATCCTCCACTCTCCAGTCATGTCTGTGTTATTAATAGAGAAGAGTGATGTCATGTGACATATTTCCCAGAATCCTCAAATCTCCAGTCATGTCCCTGTGTTATTAATAGAGAAGAGTGATGTCATGTGACATATTTCCCAGAATCCTCCACTCTCCAGTCATGTCTGTGTTATTAATAGAGAAGAGTGATGTCATGTGACATATTTCCCAGAATCCTCACCTCTCCAGTCATGTCCCTGTGTTATTAATAGAGAAGAGTGATGTCATGTGACATATTTCCCAGAATCCTCACCTCTTCTGTCCATGTTTTATTAATAGAGAAGAGTGATGTCATGTGACATATTTCCCAGAATCCTCAACTCTCCGGTCATGTCCCTGTGTTATTAATAGAGAAGAGTGATGTCATGTGACATCATTCCCAGAATCCTCACCTCTCCGGTCATGTCCTGTGTTATTAATAGAGAAGAGTGGTGTCATGTGACATCATTCCCAGAATCCTCCACTCTGCAGTCATGTCCTGTGTTATTAATAGAGAAGAGTGATGTCATGTGACAAATTTCCCAGAATCCTCTCCTCTCCAGTCATGTCCCTGTGTTATTAATAGAGAAGAGTGATGTCATGTGACATCATTCCCAGAATGCTCCACTTCTCCAGTCATGTCCTGTGTTATTAATAGAGAAGAGTGATGTCATGTGACATATTTCCCAGAATCCTCCCCTCTCCAGTCATGTCCCTGTGTTATTAATAGAGAAAAGTGATGCAATGTGACATCATTCCCAGAATCCTCTCCTCTCCAGTCATGTCCTGTGTTATTAATAGAGAAGAGTGATGTCATGTGACATATTTCCCAGAATCCTCACCTCTCCGGTCATGTCCTGTGTTATTAATAGAGAAAAGTGATGTCATGTGACATATTTCCCAGAATCCTCTCCTCCCCAGTCATGTCCTGTGTTATTAATAGAGAAGAGTTATGTCATGTGACATATTTCCCAGAATCCTCACCTCTCCAGTCATGTCCTGTGTTATTAATAGAGAAGAGTGATGTCATGTGACATATTTCCCAGAATCCTCACCTCTCCGGTCATGTCCTGTGTTATTAATAGAGAAGAGTGATGTCATGTGACATATTTCCCAGAATCCTCCCCTCTCCAGTCATGTCCTGTGTTATTAATAGAGAAGAGTGATGTCATGTGACATATTTCCCAGAATCCTCACCTCTCCGGTAATGTCCCTGTGTTATTAATAGAGAAGAGTGATGTCATGTGACATCATTCCCAGAATCCTCCACTCTCCAGTCATGTCTGTGTTATTAATAGAGAAGAGTGATGTCATGTGCCATCATTCCCAGAATCCTCTCCTCTCCAGTCATGTCCCTGTGTTATTAATAGAGAAGAGTGATGTCATGTGACATCATTCCCAGAATCCTCCACTCTCCAGTCATGTCTGTGTTATTAATAGAGAAGAGTGATGTCATGTGACATATTTCCCAGAATCCTCAAATCTCCAGTCATGTCCCTGTGTTATTAGTAGAGAAGAGTGATGTCATGTGACATATTTCCCAGAATCCTCACCTCTCCGGTCATGTCCCTGTGTTATTAATAGAGAAGAGTGATGTCATGTGGCATATTTCCCAGAATCCTCACCTCTCCGGTCATGTCCTGTGTTATTAATAGAGAAGAGTGATGTAATGTGACATATTTCCCAGAATCCTCACCTCTCCAGTCATGTCCCTGTGTTATTAATAGAGAAGAGTGATGTCATGTGACATCATTCCCAGAATCCTCCACTCTCCAGTCATGTCTGTGTTATTAATAGAGAAGAGTGATGTCATGTGACATATTTCCCAGAATCCTCAAATCTCCAGTCATGTCCCTGTGTTATTAGTAGAGAAGAGTGATGTCATGTGACATATTTCCCAGAATCCTCACCTCTCCGGTCATGTCCTGTGTTATTAATAGAGAAGAGTGATGTCATGTGACATATTTCCCAGAATCCTCCCCTCTCCAGTCATGTCCTGTGTTATTAATAGAGAAGAGTGATGTCATGTGACATATTTCCCAGAATCCTCACCTCTCCAGTCATGTCCCTGTGTTATTAATAGAGAAGAGTGATGCCATGTGACATCATTCCCAGAATCCTCCACTCTCCAGTCATGTCTGTGTTATTAATAGAGAAGAGTGATGTCATGTGACATATTTCCCAGAATCCTCAAATCTCCAGTCATGTCCCTGTGTTATTAGTAGAGAAGAGTGATGTCATGTGACATATTTCCCAGAATCCTCACCTCTCCGGTCATGTCCCTGTGTTATTAATAGAGAAGAGTGATGTCATGTGACATCATTCCCAGAATCCTCCACTCTCCAGTCATGTCTGTGTTATTAATAGAGAAGAGTGATGTCATGTGACATCATTCCCAGAATCCCCTCCTCTCCAGTCATGTCCCTGTGTTATTAATAGAGAAGAGTGATGTCATGTGACATCATTCCCAGAATCCTCCACTCTCCAGTCATGTCTGTGTTATTAATAGAGAAGAGTGATGTCATGTGACATCATTCCCAGAATCCTCAAATCTCCAGTCATGTCCCTGTGTTATTAACAGAGAAGAGTGATGTCATGTGACATCATTCCCAGAATCCTCTCCTCTCCAGTCATGTCCCTGTGTTATTAATAGAGAAGAGTGATGTCATGTGACATATTTCCCAGAATCCTCACCTCTCCGGTCATGTCCTGTGTTATTAATAGAGAAAAGTGATGTCATGTGACATATTTCCCAGAATCCTCTCCTCCCCAGTCATGTCCTGTGTTATTAATAGAGAAGAGTTATGTCATGTGACATATTTCCCAGAATCCTCACCTCTCCAGTCATGTCCTGTGTTATTAATAGAGAAGAGTGATGTCATGTGACATATTTCCCAGAATCCTCCCCTCTCCAGTCATGCCCATGTGTTATTTATAGAGAAGAGTGATGTCATGTGACATATTTCCCAGAATCCTCTCCTCTCCTGTCATGTCCTGTGTTATTAATAGAGAAGAGTGATGTCATGTGACATATTTCCAAGAATCCTCAAATCTCCAGTCATGTCCCTGTGTTATTAATAGAGAAGAGTGATGTCATGTGACATATTTCCCAGAATCCTCACCTCTTCTGTCCATGTTTTATTAATAGAGAAGAGTGATGTCATGTGACATATTTCCCAGAATCCTCACCTCTCCGGCCATGTCCCTGTGTTATTAATAGAGAAGAGTGATGTCATGTGACATCATTCCCAGAATCCTCACCTCTCCGGTCATGTCCTGTGTTATTAATAGAGAAGAGTGGTGTCATGTGACATCATTCCCAGAATCCTCCACTCTGCAGTCATGTCCTGTGTTATTAATAGAGAAGAGTGATGTCATGTGACAAATTTCCCAGAATCCTCTCCTCTCCAGTCATGTCCCTGTGTTATTAATAGAGAAGAGTGATGTCATGTGACATCATTCCCAGAATCCTCCACTTCTCCAGTCATGTCCTGTGTTATTAATAGAGAAGAGTGATGTCATGTGACATATTTCCCAGAATCCGCCCCTCTCCAGTCATGTCCCTGTGTTATTAATAGAGAAAAGTGATGCAATGTGACATCATTCCCAGAATCCTCTCCTCTCCAGTCATGTCCTGTGTTATTAATAGAGAAGAGTGATGTCATGTGACATATTTCCCAGAATTCTCACCTCTCCGGTCATGTCCTGTGTTATTAATAGAGAAAAGTGATGTCATGTGACATATTTCCCAGAATCCTCTCCTCCCCAGTCATGTCCTGTGTTATTAATAGAGAAGAGTTATGTCATGTGACATATTTCCCAGAATCCTCACCTCTCCAGTCATGTCCTGTGTTATTAATAGAGAAGAGTGATGTCATGTGACATATTTCCCAGAATCCTCACCTCTCCGGTCATGTCCTGTGTTATTAATAGAGAAGAGTGATGTCATGTGACATATTTCCCAGAATCCTCCCCTCTCCAGTCATGTCCTGTGTTATTAATAGAGAAGAGTGATGTCATGTGACATATTTCCCAGAATCCTCACCTCTTCGGTCATGTCCCTGTGTTATTAATAGAGAAGAGTGATGTCATGTGACATCATTCCCAGAATCCTCCACTCTCCAGTCATGTCTGTGTTATTAACAGAGAAGAGTGATGTCATGTGCCATCATTCCAAGAATCCTCTCCTCTCCAGTCATGTCCCTGTGTTATTAATAGAGAAGAGTGATGTCATGTGACATCATTCCCAGAATCCTCCACTCTCCAGTCATGTCTGTGTTATTAATAGAGAAGAGTGATGTCATGTGACATATTTCCCAGAATCCTCAAATCTCCAGTCATGTCCCTGTGTTATTAGTAGAGAAGAGTGATGTCATGTGACATATTTCCCAGAATCCTCACCTCTCCGGTCATGTCCCTGTGTTATTAATAGAGAAGAGTGATGTCATGTGGCATATTTCCCAGAATCCTCACCTCTCCGGTCATGTCCTGTGTTATTAATAGAGAAGAGTGATGTCACGTGACATATTTCCCAGAATCCTCACCTCTCCAGTCATGTCCCTGTGTTATTAATAGAGAAGAGTGATGTCATGTGACATCATTCCCAGAATCCTCCACTCTCCAGTCATGTCTGTGTTATTAATAGAGAAGAGTGATGTCATGTGACATATTTCCCAGAATCCTCACCTCTCCAGTCATGTCCCTGTGTTATTAATAGAGAAGAGTGATGTCATGTGACATCATTCCCAGAATCCTCCACTCTCCAGTCATGTCTGTGTTATTAATAGAGAAGAGTGATGTCATGTGACATCATTCCCAGAATCCTCTCCTCTCCAGTCATGTCCCTGTGTTATTAATAGAGAAGAGTGATGTCATGTGACATCATTCCCAGAATCCTCCACTCTCCAGTCATGTCTGTGTTATTAATAGAGAAGAGTGATGTCATGTGACATCATTCCCAGAATCCTCAAATCTCCAGTCATGTCCCTGTGTTATTAACAGAGAAGAGTGATGTCATGTGACATCATTCCCAGAATCCTCTCCTCTCCAGTCATGTCCCTGTGTTAATAATAGAGAAGAGTGATGTCATGTGACATCATTCCCAGAATCCTCTCCTCTCCAGTCATGTCCTGTGTTATTAATAGAGAAGAGTGATGTCATGTGACATATTTCCCAGAATCCTTACCTCTCCGGTCATGTCCTGTGTTATTAATAGAGAAAAGTGATTTCATGTGACATATTTCCCAGAATCCTCTCCTCCCCAGTCATGTCCTGTGTTATTAATAGAGAAGAGTGATGTCATGTGACATATTTCCCAGAATCCTCACCTCTCCGGTCATGTCCTGTGTTATTAATAGAGAAGAGTGATGTCATGTGACATATTTCCCAGAAATCCTCCCCTCTCCAGTCATGTCCTGTGTTATTAATAGAGAAGAGTGATGTCATGTGACATATTTCCCAGAATCCTCACCTCTCCGGTAATGTCCCTGTGTTATTAATAGAGAAGAGTGATGTCATGTGACATCATTCCCAGAATCCTCCACTCTCCAGTCATGTCTGTGTTATTAATAGAGAAGAGTGATGTCATGTGCCATCATTCCCAGAATCCTCTCCTCTCCAGTCATGTCCCTGTGTTATTAATAGAGAAGAGTGATGTCATGTGACATCATTCCCAGAATCCTCCACTCTCCAGTCATGTCTGTGTTATTAATAGAGAAGAGTGATGTCATGTGGCATATTTCCCAGAATCCTCACCTCTCCGGTCATGTCCTGTGTTATTAATAGAAAAGAGTGATGTCATGTGACATATTTCCCAGAATCCTCACCTCTCCAGTCATGTCCCTGTGTTATTAATAGAGAAGAGTGATGTCATGTGACATCATTCCCAGAATCCTCAAATCTCCAGTCATGTCCCTGTGTTATTAACAGAGAAGAGTGATGTCATGTGACATCATTCCCAGTATCCTCTCCTCTCCAGTCATGTCCCTGTGTTATTAATAGAGAAGAGTGATGTCATGTGACATCATTCCCAGAATCCTCTCCTCTCCAGTCATGTCCTGTGTTATTAATAGAGAAAAATGATGTCATGTGACATATTTCCCAGAATCCTCACCTCTCCGGTCATGTCCTGTGTTATTAATAGAGAAAAGTGATGTCATGTGACATATTTCCCAGAATCCTCTCCTCCCCAGTCATGTCCTGTGTTATTAATAGAGAAGAGTTATGTCATGTGACATATTTCCCAGAATCCTCACCTCTCCAGTCATGTCCTGTGTTATTAATAGAGAAGAGTGATGTCATGTGACATATTTCCCAGAATCCTCCCCTCTCCAGTCATGTCCATGTGTTATTTATAGAGAAGAGTGATGTCATGTGACATATTTCCCAGAATCCTCTCCTCTCCTGTCATGTCCTGTGTTATTAATAGAGAAGAGTGATGTCATGTGACATATTTCCAAGAATCCTCAAATCTCCAGTCATGTCCCTGTGTTATTAATAGAGAAGAGTGATGTCATGTGACATATTTCCCAGAATCCTCACCTCTCCGGTCATGTCCCTGTGTTATTAATAGAGAAGAGTGATGTCATGGGACATATTTCCCAGAATCCTCACCTCTCCAGTCATGTCCATGTGTTATTTATAGAGAAGAGTGATGTCATGTGACATATTTCCCAGAATCCTCACCTCTCCAGTCATGTCCTGTGTTATTAATAGAGAAGAGTGATGTCATGTGACAAATTTCCCAGAATCCTCTCCTCTCCAGTCATGTCCCTGTGTTATTAATAGAGAAGAGTGATGTCATGTGATATCATTTCCAGAATCCTCCACTATCCAGTCATGTCCTGTTATTAATAGAGAAGAGTGATGTCATGTGACATATTCCCCAGAATCCTCCACTCTCCAGTCATGTCCTGTGTTATTAATAGAGAAGATTGATGTCATGTGACATATTTCCCAGAATCCTCACCTCTCCTGTCATGTCCTGTGTTATTAATAGAGAAGAGTGATGTCATGTGACATATTTCCCAGAATCCTCACCTCTCCAGTCATGTCTGTGTTATTAATAGAGAAGAGTGATGTCATGTGACATATTTCCCAGAATCCTCACCTCTCCAGTCATGTCCATGTGTTATTTATAGAGAAGAGTGATGTCATGTGACATATTTCCCAGAATCCTCACCTCTCCAGTCATGTCCTGTGTTATTAATAGAGAATAGTGATGTCATGTGACATATTTCCCAGAATCCTCACCTCTCCAGTCATGTCCCTGTGTTATTAATAGAGAAGAGTGATGTCATGTGACATCATTCCCAGAATCCTCCACTCTCCAGTCATGTCTGTGTTATTAATAGAGAAGAGTGATGTCATGTGACATCATTCCCAGAATCCTCAAATCTCCAGTCATGTCCCTGTGTTATTAATAGAGAAGAGTGATGTCATGTGACATCATTCCCAGAATCATCTCCTCTCCAGTCATGTCCCTGTGTTATTAATAGAGAAGAGTGATGTCATGTGACATCATTCCCAGAATCCTCCACTCTCCAGTCATGTCTGTGTTATTAATAGAGAAGAGTGATGTCATGTGACAAATTTCCCAGAATCCTCAAATCTCCAGTCATGTCCCTGTGTTATTAATAGAGAAGAGTGATGTCATGTGACATATTTCCCAGAATCCTCCACTCTCCAGTCATGTCTGTGTTATTAATAGAGAAGAGTGATGTCATGTGACATATTTCCCAGAATCCTCCCCTCTCCAGTCATGTCCCTGTGTTATTAATAGAGAAAAGTGATGCAATGTGACATCATTCCCAGAATCCTCTCCTCTCCAGTCATGTCCTGTGTTATTAATAGAGAAGAGTGATGTCATGTGACATATTTCCCAGAATCCTCACCTCTCCGGTCATGTCCTGTGTTATTAATAGAGAAAAGTGATGTCATGTGACATATTTCCCAGAATCCTCTCCTCCCCAGTCATGTCCTGTGTTATTAATAGAGAAGAGTTATGTCATGTGACATATTTCCCAGAATCCTCACCTCTCCAGTCATGTCCTGTGTTATTAATAGAGAAGAGTGATGTCATGTGACATATTTCCCAGAATCCTCCCCTCTCCAGTCATGTCCTGTGTTATTAATAGAGAAGAGTGATGTCATGTGACATATTTCCCAGAATCCTCACCTCTCCGGTAATGTCCCTGTGTTATTAATAGAGAAGAGTGATGTCATGTGACATCATTCCCAGAATCCTCCACTCTCCAGTCATGTCTGTGTTATTAATAGAGAAGAGTGATGTCATGTGCCATCATTCCCAGAATCCTCTCCTCTCCAGTCATGTCGCTGTGTTATTAATAGAGAAGAGTGATGTCATGTGACATCATTCCCAGAATCCTCCACTCTCCAGTCATGTCTGTGTTATTAATAGAGAAGAGTGATGTCATGTGACATATTTCCCAGAATCCTCAAATCTCCAGTCATGTCCCTGTGTTATTAATAGAGAAGAGTGATGTCATGTGACATATTTCCCAGAATCCTCACCTCTACGGTCATGTCCCTGTGTTATTAATAGAGAAGAGTGATGTCATGTGGCATATTTCCCAGAATCCTCACCTCTCCGGTCATGTCCTGTGTTATTAATAGAGAAGAGTGATGTCATGTGACATATTTCCCAGAATCCTCACCTCTCCAGTCATGTCCCTGTGTTATTAATAGAGAAGAGTGATGTCATGTGACATAATTCCCAGAATCCTCCACTCTCCAGTCATGTCTGTGTTATTAATAGAGAAGAGTGATGTCATGTAACATATTTCCCAGAATCCTCACCTCTCCAGTCATGTCCCTGTGTTATTAATAGAGAAGAGTGATGTCATGTGACATCATTCCCAGAATCCTCTCCTCTCCAGTCATGTCCCTGTGTTATTAATAGAGAAGAGTGATGTCATGTGACATCATTCCCAGAATCCTCCACTCTCCAGTCATGTCTGTGTTATTAATAGAGAAGAGTGATGTCATGTGACATCATTCCCAGAATCCTCAAATCTCCTGTCATGTCCCTGTGTTATTAACAGAGAAGAGTGATGTCATGTGACATCATTCCCAGAATCCTCTCCTCTCCAGTCATGTCCCTGTGTTATTAATAGAGAAGAGTGATGTCATGTGACATCATTCCCAGAATCCTCTCCTCTCCAGTCATGTCCTGTGTTATTAATAGAGAAGAGTTATGTCATGTGACATATTTCCCAGAATCCTCACCTCTCCAGTCATGTCCTGTGTTATTAATAGAGAAGAGTGATGTCATGTGACATATTTCCCAGAATCCTCCCCTCTCCAGTCATGTCCATGTGTTATTTATAGAGAAGAGTGATGTCATGTGACATATTTCCCAGAATCCTCTCCTCTCCTGTCATGTCCTGCGTTATTAATAGAGAAGAGTGATCTCATGTGACATATTTCCAAGAATCCTCAAATCTCCAGTCATGTCCCTGTGTTATTAATAGAGAAGAGTGATGTCATGTGACATATTTCCCAGAATCCTCACCTCTTCTGTCCATGTTTTATTAATAGAGAAGAGTGATGTCATGTGACATATTTCCCAGAATCCTCACCTCTCCGGCCATGTCCCTGTGTTATTAATAGAGAAGAGTGATGTCATGTGACATCATTCCCAGAATCCTCACCTCTCCGGTCATGTCCTGTGTTATTAATAGAGAAGAGTGGTGTCATGTGACATCATTCCCAGAATCCTCCACTCTGCAGTCATGTCCTGTGTTATTAATAGAGAAGAGTGATGTCATGTGACAAATTTCCCAGAATCCTCTCCTCTCCAGTCATGTCCCTGTGTTAATAATAGAGAAGAGTGATGTCATGTGACATCATTCCCAGAATCCTCCACTTCTCCAGTCATGTCCTGTGTTATTAATAGAGAAGAGTGATGTCATGTGACATATTTCCCAGAATCCTCCCCTCTCCAGTCATGTCCCTGTGTTATTAATAGAGAAAAGTGATGCAATGTGACATCATTACCAGAGTCCTCACCTCTCCGGTCATGTCCCTGTTTTGTTAATAGAGAAGAGTGATGTCATGTGACATCATTCCCAGAATCCTCTCCTCTCCAGTCATGTCCTGTGTTATTAATAGAGAAGAGTGATGTCATGTGACATATTTCCCAGAATCCTCACCTCTCCGGTCATGTCCTGTGTTATTAATAGAGAAGAGTGATGTCATGTGACATATTTCCCAGAATCCTCCCCTCTCCAGTCATGTCCTGTGTTATTAATAGAGAAGAGTGATGTCATGTGACATATTTCCCAGAATCCTCACCTCTCCGGTAATGTCCCTGTGTTATTAATAGAGAAGAGTGATGTCATGTGACATCATTCCCAGAATCCTCCACTCTCCAGTCATGTCTGTGTTATTAATAGAGAAGAGTGATGTCATGTGACATTATTCCCAGAATCCTCTCCTCTCCAGTCATGTCCCTGTGTTATTAATAGAGAAGAGTGATGTCATGTGACATCATTCCCAGAATCCTCCACTCTCCAGTCATGTCTGTGTTATTAATAGAGAAGAGTGATGTCATGTGACATATTTCCCAGAATCCTCACCTCTCCGGTCATGTCCCTGTGTTATTAATAGAGAAGAGTGATGTCATGGGACATATTTCCCAGAATCCTCACCTCTCCAGTCATGTCCATGTGTTATTTATAGAGAAGAGTGATGTCATGTGACATATTTCCCAGAATCCTCACCTCTCCAGTCATGTCCTGTGTTATTAATAGAGAAGAGTGATGTCATGTGACAAATTTCCCAGAATCCTCTCCTCTCCAGTCATGTCCCTGTGTTATTAATAGAGAAGAGTGATGTCATGTGACATCATTCCCAGAATCCTCCACTATCCAGTCATGTCCTGTTATTAATAGAGAAGAGTGATGTCATGTGACATATTCCCCAGAATCCTCCACTCTCCAGTCATGTCCTGTGTTATTAATAGAGAAGATTGATGTCATGTGACATATTTCCCAGAATCCTCACCTCTCCTGTCATGTCCTGTGTTATTAATAGAGAAGAGTGATGTCATGTGACATATTTCCCAGAATCCTCACCTCTCCAGTCATGTCTGTGTTATTAATAGAGAAGAGTGATGTCATGTGACATATTTCCCAGAATCCTCACCTCTCCAGTCATGTCCATGTGTTATTTATAGAGAAGAGTGATGTCATGTGACATATTTCCCAGAATCCTCACCTCTCCAGTCATGTCCTGTGTTATTAATAGAGAAGAGTGATGTCATGTGACAAATTTCCCAGAATCCTCTCCTCTCCAGTCATGTCCCTGTGTTATTAATAGAGAAGAGTGATGTCATGTGACATCATTCCCAGAATCCTCCACTATCCAGTCATGTCCTGTTATTAATAGAGAAGAGTGATGTCATGTGACATATTCCCCAGAATCCTCCACTCTCCAGTCATGTCCTGTGTTATTAATAGAGAAGATTGATGTCATGTGACATATTTCCCAGAATCCTCACCTCTCCTGTCATGTCCTGTGTTATTAATAGAGAAGAGTGATGTCATGTGACATATTTCCCAGAATCCTCACCTCTCCAGTCATGTCTGTGTTATTAATAGAGAAGAGTGATGTCATGTGACATATTTCCCAGAATCCTCACCTCTCCAGTCATGTCCATGTGTTATTTATAGAGAAGAGTGATGTAATGTGACATATTTCCCAGAATCCTCACCTCTCCAGTCATGTCCTGTGTTATTAATAGAGAAGAGTGATGTCATGTGACATATTTCCCAGAATCCTCACCTCTCCAGTCATGTCCCTGTGTTATTAATAGAGAAGAGTGATGTCATGTGACATCATTCCCAGAATCCTCAAATCTCCAGTCATGTCCCTGTGTTATTAATAGAGAAGAGTGATGTCATGTGACATATTTCCCAGAATCCTCACCTCTCCGGTCATGTCCTGTGTTATTAATAGAGAAGAGTGATGTCATGTGACATATTTCCCAGAATCCTCCCCTCTCCAGTCATGTCCTGTGTTATTAATAGAGAAGAGTGATGTCATGTGACATATTTCCCAGAATCCTCACCTCTCCGGTAATGTCCCTGTGTTATTAATAGAGAAGAGTGATGTCATGTGACATCATTCCCAGAATCCTCCACTCTCCAGTCATGTCTGTGTTATTAATAGAGAAGAGTGATGTCATGTGACATTATTCCCAGAATCCTCTCCTCTCCAGTCATGTCCCTGTGTTATTAATAGAGAAGAGTGATGTCATGTGACATCATTCCCAGAATCCTCCACTCTCCAGTCATGTCTGTGTTATTAATAGAGAAGAGTGATGTCATGTGACATATTTCCCAGAATCCTCACCTCTCCGGTCATGTCCCTGTGTTATTAATAGAGAAGAGTGATGTCATGGGACATATTTCCCAGAATCCTCACCTCTCCAGTCATGTCCATGTGTTATTTATAGAGAAGAGTGATGTCATGTGACATATTTCCCAGAATCCTCACCTCTCCAGTCATGTCCTGTGTTATTAATAGAGAAGAGTGATGTCATGTGACAAATTTCCCAGAATCCTCTCCTCTCCAGTCATGTCCCTGTGTTATTAATAGAGAAGAGTGATGTCATGTGACATCATTCCCAGAATCCTCCACTATCCAGTCATGTCCTGTTATTAATAGAGAAGAGTGATGTCATGTGACATATTCCCCAGAATCCTCCACTCTCCAGTCATGTCCTGTGTTATTAATAGAGAAGATTGATGTCATGTGACATATTTCCCAGAATCCTCACCTCTCCTGTCATGTCCTGTGTTATTAATAGAGAAGAGTGATGTCATGTGACATATTTCCCAGAATCCTCACCTCTCCAGTCATGTCTGTGTTATTAATAGAGAAGAGTGATGTCATGTGACATATTTCCCAGAATCCTCACCTCTCCAGTCATGTCCATGTGTTATTTATAGAGAAGAGTGATGTCATGTGACATATTTCCCAGAATCCTCACCTCTCCAGTCATGTCCTGTGTTATTAATAGAGAAGAGTGATGTCATGTGACAAATTTCCCAGAATCCTCTCCTCTCCAGTCATGTCCCTGTGTTATTAATAGAGAAGAGTGATGTCATGTGACATCATTCCCAGAATCCTCCACTATCCAGTCATGTCCTGTTATTAATAGAGAAGAGTGATGTCATGTGACATATTCCCCAGAATCCTCCACTCTCCAGTCATGTCCTGTGTTATTAATAGAGAAGATTGATGTCATGTGACATATTTCCCAGAATCCTCACCTCTCCTGTCATGTCCTGTGTTATTAATAGAGAAGAGTGATGTCATGTGACATATTTCCCAGAATCCTCACCTCTCCAGTCATGTCTGTGTTATTAATAGAGAAGAGTGATGTCATGTGACATATTTCCCAGAATCCTCACCTCTCCAGTCATGTCCATGTGTTATTTATAGAGAAGAGTGATGTAATGTGACATATTTCCCAGAATCCTCACCTCTCCAGTCATGTCCTGTGTTATTAATAGAGAAGAGTGATGTCATGTGACATATTTCCCAGAATCCTCACCTCTCCAGTCATGTCCCTGTGTTATTAATAGAGAAGAGTGATGTCATGTGACATCATTCCCAGAATCCTCAAATCTCCAGTCATGTCCCTGTGTTATTAATAGAGAAGAGTGATGTCATGTGACATATTTCCCAGAATCCTCACCTCTCCAGTCATGTCTGTGTTATTAATAGAGAAGAGTGATGTCATGTGACATCATTCCCAGAATCCTCAAATCTCCAGTCATGTCCCTGTGTTATTAATAGAGAAGAGTGATGTCATGTGACATCATTCCCAGAATCCTCTCCTCTCCAGTCATGTCCCTGTGTTATTAATAGAGAAGAGTGATGTCATGTGACATCATTCCCAGAATCCTCCACTCTCCAGTCATGTCTGTGTTATTAATAGAGAAGAGTGATGTCATGTGACATCATTCCCAGAATCCTCAAATCTCCAGTCATGTCCCTGTGTTATTAATAGAGAAGAGTGATGTCATGTGACATATTTCCCAGAATCCTCCACTCTCCAGTCATGTCTGTGTTATTAATAGAGAAGAGTGATGTCATGTGACATATTTCCCAGAATCCTCACCTCTCCAGTCATGTCCCTGTGTTATTAATAGAGAAGAGTGATGTCATGTGACATATTTCCCAGAATCCTCACCTCTTCTGTCCATGTTTTATTAATAGAGAAGAATGATGTCATGTGACATATTTCCCAGAATCCTCAACTCTCCGGTCATGTCCCTGTGTTATTAATAGAGAAGAGTGATGTCATGTGACATCATTCCCAGAATCCTCACCTCTCCGGTCATGCCCTGTGTTATTAATAGAGAAGAGTGGTGTCATGTGACATCATTCCCAGAATCCTCCACTCTGCAGTCATGTCCTGTGTTATTAATAGAGAAGAGTGATGTCATGTGACAAATTTCCCAGAATCCTCTCCTCTCCAGTCATGTCCCTGTGTTATTAATAGAGAAGAGTGATGTCATGTGACATCATTCCCAGAATGCTCCACTTCTCCAGTCATGTCCTGTGTTATTAATAGAGAAAAATGATGTCATGTGACATATTTCCCAGAATCCTCCCCTCTCCAGTCATGTCCCTGTGTTATTAATAGAGAAAAGTGATGCAATGTGACATCATTCCCAGAATCCTCTCCTCTCCAGTCATGTCCTGTGTTATTAATAGAGAAGAGTGATGTCATGTGACATATTTCCCAGAATCCTCACCTCTCCAGTCATGTCCTGTGTTATTAATAGAGAAGAGTGATGTCATGTGACATATTTCCCAGAATCCTCACCTCTCCAGTCATGTCCCTGTGTTATTAATAGAGAAGAGTGATGTCATGTGACATCATTCCCAGAATCCTCAAATCTCCAGTCATGTCCCTGTGTTATTAATAGAGAAGAGTGATGTCATGTGACATATTTCCCAGAATCCTCACCTCTCCAGTCATGTCTGTGTTATTAATAGAGAAGAGTGATGTCATGTGACATCATTCCCAGAATCCTCAAATCTCCAGTCATGTCCCTGTGTTATTAATAGAGAAGAGTGATGTCATGTGACATCATTCCCAGAATCCTCTCCTCTCCAGTCATGTCCCTGTGTTATTAATAGAGAAGAGTGATGTCATGTGACATCATTCCCAGAATCCTCCACTCTCCAGTCATGTCTGTGTTATTAATAGAGAAGAGTGATGTCATGTGACATCATTCCCAGAATCCTCAAATCTCCAGTCATGTCCCTGTGTTATTAATAGAGAAGAGTGATGTCATGTGACATATTTCCCAGAATCCTCACCTCTCCGGTCATGTCCTGTGTTATTAATAGAGAAGAGTGATGTCATGTGACATATTTCCCAGAATCCTCCCCTCTCCAGTCATGTCCTGTGTTATTAATAGAGAAGAGTGATGTCATGTGACATATTTCCCAGAATCCTCACCTCTCCAGTCATGTCCCTGTGTTATTAATAGAGAAGAGTGATGTCATGTGACATCATTCCCAGAATCCTCCACTCTCCAGTCATGTCTGTGTTATTAATAGAGAAGAGTGATGTCATGTGACATATTTCCCAGAATCCTCAAATCTCCAGTCATGTCCCTGTGTTATTAGTAGAGAAGAGTGATGTCATGTGACATATTTCCCAGAATCCTCACCTCTCCGGTCATGTCCCTGTGTTATTAATAGAGAAGAGTGATGTCATGTGGCATATTTCCCAGAATCCTCACCTCTCCGGTCATGTCCTGTGTTATTAATAGAGAAGAGTGATGTCATGTGACATATTTCCCAGAATCCTCACCTCTCCAGTCATGTCCCTGTGTTATTAATAGAGAAGAGTGATGTCATGTGACATCATTCCCAGAATCCTCCACTCTCCAGTCATGTCTGTGTTATTAATAGAGAAGAGTGATGTCATGTGACATATTTCCCAGAATCCTCACCTCTCCAGTCATGTCCCTGTGTTATTAATAGAGAAGAGTGATGTCATGTGACATCATTCCCAGAATCCTCCACTCTCCAGTCATGTCTGTGTTATTAATAGAGAAGAGTGATGTCATGTGACATCATTCCCAGAATCCCCTCCTCTCCAGTCATGTCCCTGTGTTATTAATAGAGAAGAGTGATGTCATGTGACATCATTCCCAGAATCCTCCACTCTCCAGTCATGTCTGTGTTATTAATAGAGAAGAGTGATGTCATGTGACATCATTCCCAGAATCCTCAAATCTCCAGTCATGTCCCTGTGTTATTAACAGAGAAGAGTGATGTCATGTGACATCATTCCCAGAATCCTCTCCTCTCCAGTCATGTCCCTGTGTTATTAATAGAGAAGAGTGATGTCATGTGACATATTTCCCAGAATCCTCACCTCTCCGGTCATGTCCTGTGTTATTAATAGAGAAAAGTGATGTCATGTGACATATTTCCCAGAATCCTCTCCTCCCCAGTCATGTCCTGTGTTATTAATAGAGAAGAGTTATGTCATGTGACATATTTCCCAGAATCCTCACCTCTCCAGTCATGTCCTGTGTTATTAATAGAGAAGAGTGATGTCATGTGACATATTTCCCAGAATCCTCCCCTCTCCAGTCATGCCCATGTGTTATTTATAGAGAAGAGTGATGTCATGTGACATATTTCCCAGAATCCTCTCCTCTCCTGTCATGTCCTGTGTTATTAATAGAGAAGAGTGATGTCATGTGACATATTTCCAAGAATCCTCAAATCTCCAGTCATGTCCCTGTGTTATTAATAGAGAAGAGTGATGTCATGTGACATATTTCCCAGAATCCTCACCTCTTCTGTCCATGTTTTATTAATAGAGAAGAGTGATGTCATGTGACATATTTCCCAGAATCCTCACCTCTCCGGCCATGTCCCTGTGTTATTAATAGAGAAGAGTGATGTCATGTGACATCATTCCCAGAATCCTCACCTCTCCGGTCATGTCCTGTGTTATTAATAGAGAAGAGTGGTGTCATGTGACATCATTCCCAGAATCCTCCACTCTGCAGTCATGTCCTGTGTTATTAATAGAGAAGAGTGATGTCATGTGACAAATTTCCCAGAATCCTCTCCTCTCCAGTCATGTCCCTGTGTTATTAATAGAGAAGAGTGATGTCATGTGACATCATTCCCAGAATCCTCCACTTCTCCAGTCATGTCCTGTGTTATTAATAGAGAAGAGTGATGTCATGTGACATATTTCCCAGAATCCGCCCCTCTCCAGTCATGTCCCTGTGTTATTAATAGAGAAAAGTGATGCAATGTGACATCATTCCCAGAATCCTCTCCTCTCCAGTCATGTCCTGTGTTATTAATAGAGAAGAGTGATGTCATGTGACATATTTCCCAGAATCCTCACCTCTCCGGTCATGTCCTGTGTTATTAATAGAGAAAAGTGATGTCATGTGACATATTTCCCAGAATCCTCTCCTCCCCAGTCATGTCCTGTGTTATTAATAGAGAAGAGTTATGTCATGTGACATATTTCCCAGAATCCTCACCTCTCCAGTCATGTCCTGTGTTATTAATAGAGAAGAGTGATGTCATGTGACATATTTCCCAGAATCCTCACCTCTCCGGTCATGTCCTGTGTTATTAATAGAGAAGAGTGATGTCATGTGACATATTTCCCAGAATCCTCCCCTCTCCAGTCATGTCCTGTGTTATTAATAGAGAAGAGTGATGTCATGTGACATATTTCCCAGAATCCTCACCTCTCCGGTCATGTCCCTGTGTTATTAATAGAGAAGAGTGATGTCATGTGACATCATTCCCAGAATCCTCCACTCTCCAGTCGAGTCTGTGTTATTAACAGAGAAGAGTGATGTCATGTGCCATCATTCCAAGAATCCTCTCCTCTCCAGTCATGTCCCTGTGTTATTAATAGAGAAGAGTGATGTCATGTGACATCATTCCCAGAATCCTCCACTCTCCAGTCATGTCTGTGTTATTAATAGAGAAGAGTGATGTCATGTGACATATTTCCCAGAATCCTCAAATCTCCAGTCATGTCCCTGTGTTATTAGTAGAGAAGAGTGATGTCATGTGACATATTTCCCAGAATCCTCACCTCTCCGGTCATGTCCCTGTGTTATTAATAGAGAAGAGTGATGTCATGTGGCATATTTCCCAGAATCCTCACCTCTCCGGTCATGTCCTGTGTTATTAATAGAGAAGAGTGATGTCACGTGACATATTTCCCAGAATCCTCACCTCTCCAGTCATGTCCCTGTGTTATTAATAGAGAAGAGTGATGTCATGTGACATCATTCCCAGAATCCTCCACTCTCCAGTCATGTCTGTGTTATTAATAGAGAAGAGTGATGTCATGTGACATATTTCCCAGAATCCTCACCTCTCCAGTCATGTCCCTGTGTTATTAATAGAGAAGAGTGATGTCATGTGACATCATTCCCAGAATCCTCCACTCTCCAGTCATGTCTGTGTTATTAATAGAGAAGAGTGATGTCATGTGACATCATTCCCAGAATCCTCTCCTCTCCAGTCATGTCCCTGTGTTATTAATAGAGAAGAGTGATGTCATGTGACATCATTCCCAGAATCCTCCACTCTCCAGTCATGTCTGTGTTATTAATAGAGAAGAGTGATGTCATGTGACATCATTCCCAGAATCCTCAAATCTCCAGTCATGTCCCTGTGTTATTAACAGAGAAGAGTGATGTCATGTGACATCATTCCCAGAATCCTCTCCTCTCCAGTCATGTCCCTGTGTTAATAATAGAGAAGAGTGATGTCATGTGACATCATTCCCAGAATCCTCTCCTCTCCAGTCATGTCCTGTGTTATTAATAGAGAAGAGTGATGTCATGTGACATATTTCCCAGAATCCTTACCTCTCCGGTCATGTCCTGTGTTATTAATAGAGAAAAGTGATTTCATGTGACATATTTCCCAGAATCCTCTCCTCCCCAGTCATGTCCTGTGTTATTAATAGAGAAGAGTGATGTCATGTGACATATTTCCCAGAAATCCTCCCCTCTCCAGTCATGTCCTGTGTTATTAATAGAGAAGAGTGATGTCATGTGACATATTTCCCAGAATCCTCACCTCTCCGGTAATGTCCCTGTGTTATTAATAGAGAAGAGTGATGTCATGTGACATCATTCCCAGAATCCTCCACTCTCCAGTCATGTCTGTGTTATTAATAGAGAAGAGTGATGTCATGTGCCATCATTCCCAGAATCCTCTCCTCTCCAGTCATGTCCCTGTGTTATTAATAGAGAAGAGTGATGTCATGTGACATATTTCCCAGAATCCTCAAATCTCCAGTCATGTCCCTGTGTTATTAATAGAGAAGAGTGATGTCATGTGACATATTTCCCAGAATCCTCACCTCTCCGGTCATGTCCCTGTGTTATTAATAGAGAAGAGTGATGTCATGTGGCATATTTCCCAGAATCCTCACCTCTCCGGTCATGTCCTGTGTTATTAATAGAAAAGAGTGATGTCATGTGACATATTTCCCAGAATCCTCACCTCTCCAGTCATGTCCCTGTGTTATTAATAGAGAAGAGTGATGTCATGTGACATCATTCCCAGAATCCTCCACTCTCCAGTCATGTCTGTGTTATTAATAGAGAAGAGTGATGTCATGTGACATCATTCCCAGAATCCTCAAATCTCCAGTCATGTCCCTGTGTTATTAACAGAGAAGAGTGATGTCATGTGACATCATTCCCAGTATCCTCTCCTCTCCAGTCATGTCCCTGTGTTATTAATAGAGAAGAGTGATGTCATGTGACATCATTCCCAGAATCCTCTCCTCTCCAGTCATGTCCTGTGTTATTAATAGAGAAAAATGATGTCATGTGACATATTTCCCAGAATCCTCACCTCTCCGGTCATGTCCTGTGTTATTAATAGAGAAAAGTGATGTCATGTGACATATTTCCCAGAATCCTCTCCTCCCCAGTCATGTCCTGTGTTATTAATAGAGAAGAGTTATGTCATGTGACATATTTCCCAGAATCCTCACCTCTCCAGTCATGTCCTGTGTTATTAATAGAGAAGAGTGATGTCATGTGACATATTTCCCAGAATCCTCCCCTCTCCAGTCATGTCCATGTGTTATTTATAGAGAAGAGTGATGTCATGTGACATATTTCCCAGAATCCTCTCCTCTCCTGTCATGTCCTGTGTTATTAATAGAGAAGAGTGATGTCATGTGACATATTTCCCAGAATCCTCTCCTCTCCAGTCATGTCCCTGTGTTATTAATAGAGAAGAGTGATGTCATGTGACATCATTCCCAGAATCCTCCACTATCCAGTCATGTCCTGTTATTAATAGAGAAGAGTGATGTCATGTGACATATTCCCCAGAATCCTCCACTCTCCAGTCATGTCCTGTGTTATTAATAGAGAAGATTGATGTCATGTGACATATTTCCCAGAATCCTCACCTCTCCTGTCATGTCCTGTGTTATTAATAGAGAAGAGTGATGTCATGTGACATATTTCCCAGAATCCTCACCTCTCCAGTCATGTCTGTGTTATTAATAGAGAAGAGTGATGTCATGTGACATATTTCCCAGAATCCTCACCTCTCCAGTCATGTCCATGTGTTATTTATAGAGAAGAGTGATGTAATGTGACATATTTCCCAGAATCCTCACCTCTCCAGTCATGTCCTGTGTTATTAATAGAGAAAAGTGATGCAATGTGACATCATTCCCAGAATCCTCTCCTCTCCAGTCATGCCCTGTGTTATTAATAGAGAAGAGTGGTGTCATGTGACATCATTCCCAGAATCCTCACCTCTCCGGTCATGCCCTGTGTTATTAATAGAGAAGAGTGGTGTCATGTGACATCATTCCCAGAATCCTCCACTCTGCAGTCATGTCCTGTGTTATTAATAGAGAAGAGTGATGTCATGTGACAAATTTCCCAGAATCCTCTCCTCTCCAGTCATGTCCCTGTGTTATTAATAGAGAAGAGTGATGTCATGTGACATCATTCCCAGAATGCTCCACTTCTCCAGTCATGTCCTGTGTTATTAATAGAGAAAAATGATGTCATGTGACATATTTCCCAGAATCCTCCCCTCTCCAGTCATGTCCCTGTGTTATTAATAGAGAAAAGTGATGCAATGTGACATCATTCCCAGAATCCTCTCCTCTCCAGTCATGTCCTGTGTTATTAATAGAGAAGAGTGATGTCATGTGACATATTTCCCAGAATCCTCACCTCTCCAGTCATGTCCTGTGTTATTAATAGAGAAGAGTGATGTCATGTGACATATTTCCCAGAATCCTCACCTCTCCAGTCATGTCCCTGTGTTATTAATAGAGAAGAGTGATGTCATGTGACATCATTCCCAGAATCCTCCACTCTCCAGTCATGTCTGTGTTATTAATAGAGAAGAGTGATGTCATGTGACATCATTCCCAGAATCCTCAAATCTCCAGTCATGTCCCTGTGTTATTAACAGAGAAGAGTGATGTCATGTGACATCATTCCCAGTATCCTCTCCTCTCCAGTCATGTCCCTGTGTTATTAATAGAGAAGAGTGATGTCATGTGACATCATTCCCAGAATCCTCTCCTCTCCAGTCATGTCCTGTGTTATTAATAGAGAAAAATGATGTCATGTGACATATTTCCCAGAATCCTCACCTCTCCGGTCATGTCCTGTGTTATTAATAGAGAAAAGTGATGTCATGTGACATATTTCCCAGAATCCTCTCCTCCCCAGTCATGTCCTGTGTTATTAATAGAGAAGAGTTATGTCATGTGACATATTTCCCAGAATCCTCACCTCTCCAGTCATGTCCTGTGTTATTAATAGAGAAGAGTGATGTCATGTGACATATTTCCCAGAATCCTCCCCTCTCCAGTCATGTCCATGTGTTATTTATAGAGAAGAGTGATGTCATGTGACATATTTCCCAGAATCCTCTCCTCTCCTGTCATGTCCTGTGTTATTAATAGAGAAGAGTGATGTCATGTGACATATTTCCCAGAATCCTCTCCTCTCCAGTCATGTCCCTGTGTTATTAATAGAGAAGAGTGATGTCATGTGACATCATTCCCAGAATCCTCCACTATCCAGTCATGTCCTGTTATTAATAGAGAAGAGTGATGTCATGTGACATATTCCCCAGAATCCTCCACTCTCCAGTCATGTCCTGTGTTATTAATAGAGAAGATTGATGTCATGTGACATATTTCCCAGAATCCTCACCTCTCCTGTCATGTCCTGTGTTATTAATAGAGAAGAGTGATGTCATGTGACATATTTCCCAGAATCCTCACCTCTCCAGTCATGTCTGTGTTATTAATAGAGAAGAGTGATGTCATGTGACATATTTCCCAGAATCCTCACCTCTCCAGTCATGTCCATGTGTTATTTATAGAGAAGAGTGATGTAATGTGACATATTTCCCAGAATCCTCACCTCTCCAGTCATGTCCTGTGTTATTAATAGAGAAGAGTGATGTCATGTGACATATTTCCCAGAATCCTCACCTCTCCAGTCATGTCCCTGTGTTATTAATAGAGAAGAGTGATGTCATGTGACATCATTCCCAGAATCCTCAAATCTCCAGTCATGTCCCTGTGTTATTAATAGAGAAGAGTGATGTCATGTGACATATTTCCCAGAATCCTCACCTCTCCAGTCATGTCTGTGTTATTAATAGAGAAGAGTGATGTCATGTGACATCATTCCCAGAATCCTCAAATCTCCAGTCATGTCCCTGTGTTATTAATAGAGAAGAGTGATGTCATGTGACATCATTCCCAGAATCCTCTCCTCTCCAGTCATGTCCCTGTGTTATTAATAGAGAAGAGTGATGTCATGTGACATCATTCCCAGAATCCTCCACTCTCCAGTCATGTCTGTGTTATTAATAGAGAAGAGTGATGTCATGTGACATCATTCCCAGAATCCTCAAATCTCCAGTCATGTCCCTGTGTTATTAATAGAGAAGAGTGATGTCATGTGACATATTTCCCAGAATCCTCCACTCTCCAGTCATGTCTGTGTTATTAATAGAGAAGAGTGATGTCATGTGACATATTTCCCAGAATCCTCACCTCTCCAGTCATGTCCCTGTGTTATTAATAGAGAAGAGTGATGTCATGTGACATATTTCCCAGAATCCTCACCTCTTCTGTCCATGTTTTATTAATAGAGAAGAATGATGTCATGTGACATATTTCCCAGAATCCTCAACTCTCCGGTCATGTCCCTGTGTTATTAATAGAGAAGAGTGATGTCATGTGACATCATTCCCAGAATCCTCACCTCTCCGGTCATGCCCTGTGTTATTAATAGAGAAGAGTGGTGTCATGTGACATCATTCCCAGAATCCTCCACTCTGCAGTCATGTCCTGTGTTATTAATAGAGAAGAGTGATGTCATGTGACAAATTTCCCAGAATCCTCTCCTCTCCAGTCATGTCCCTGTGTTATTAATAGAGAAGAGTGATGTCATGTGACATCATTCCCAGAATGCTCCACTTCTCCAGTCATGTCCTGTGTTATTAATAGAGAAAAATGATGTCATGTGACATATTTCCCAGAATCCTCCCCTCTCCAGTCATGTCCCTGTGTTATTAATAGAGAAAAGTGATGCAATGTGACATCATTCCCAGAATCCTCTCCTCTCCAGTCATGTCCTGTGTTATTAATAGAGAAGAGTGATGTCATGTGACATATTTCCCAGAATCCTCACCTCTCCAGTCATGTCCTGTGTTATTAATAGAGAAGAGTGATGTCATGTGACATATTTCCCAGAATCCTCACCTCTCCAGTCATGTCCCTGTGTTATTAATAGAGAAGAGTGATGTCATGTGACATCATTCCCAGAATCCTCAAATCTCCAGTCATGTCCCTGTGTTATTAATAGAGAAGAGTGATGTCATGTGACATATTTCCCAGAATCCTCACCTCTCCAGTCATGTCTGTGTTATTAATAGAGAAGAGTGATGTCATGTGACATCATTCCCAGAATCCTCAAATCTCCAGTCATGTCCCTGTGTTATTAATAGAGAAGAGTGATGTCATGTGACATCATTCCCAGAATCCTCTCCTCTCCAGTCATGTCCCTGTGTTATTAATAGAGAAGAGTGATGTCATGTGACATCATTCCCAGAATCCTCCACTCTCCAGTCATGTCTGTGTTATTAATAGAGAAGAGTGATGTCATGTGACATCATTCCCAGAATCCTCAAATCTCCAGTCATGTCCCTGTGTTATTAATAGAGAAGAGTGATGTCATGTGACATCATTCCCAGAATCCTCTCCTCTCCAGTCATGTCCCTGTGTTATTAATAGAGAAGAGTGATGTCATGTGACATCATTCCCAGAATCCTCCACTCTCCAGTCATGTCTGTGTTATTAATAGAGAAGAGTGATGTCATGTGACAAATTTCCCAGAATCCTCAAATCTCCAGTCATGTCCCTGTGTTATTAATAGAGAAGAGTGATGTCATGTGACATATTTCCCAGAATCCTCCACTCTCCAGTCATGTCTGTGTTATTAATAGAGAAGAGTGATGTCATGTGACATATTTCCCAGAATCCTCCCCTCTCCAGTCATGTCCCTGTGTTATTAATAGAGAAAAGTGATGCAATGTGACATCATTCCCAGAATCCTCTCCTCTCCAGTCATGTCCTGTGTTATTAATAGAGAAGAGTGATGTCATGTGACATATTTCCCAGAATCCTCACCTCTCCGGTCATGTCCTGTGTTATTAATAGAGAAAAGTGATGTCATGTGACATATTTCCCAGAATCCTCTCCTCCCCAGTCATGTCCTGTGTTATTAATAGAGAAGAGTTATGTCATGTGACATATTTCCCAGAATCCTCACCTCTCCAGTCATGTCCTGTGTTATTAATAGAGAAGAGTGATGTCATGTGACATATTTCCCAGAATCCTCCCCTCTCCAGTCATGTCCTGTGTTATTAATAGAGAAGAGTGATGTCATGTGACATATTTCCCAGAATCCTCACCTCTCCGGTAATGTCCCTGTGTTATTAATAGAGAAGAGTGATGTCATGTGACATCATTCCCAGAATCCTCCACTCTCCAGTCATGTCTGTGTTATTAATAGAGAAGAGTGATGTCATGTGCCATCATTCCCAGAATCCTCTCCTCTCCAGTCATGTCCCTGTGTTATTAATAGAGAAGAGTGATGTCATGTGACATCATTCCCAGAATCCTCCACTCTCCAGTCATGTCTGTGTTATTAATAGAGAAGAGTGATGTCATGTGACATATTTCCCAGAATCCTCAAATCTCCAGTCATGTCCCTGTGTTATTAATAGAGAAGAGTGATGTCATGTGACATATTTCCCAGAATCCTCACCTCTCCGGTCATGTCCTGTGTTATTAATAGAGAAGAGTGATGTCATGTGACATATTTCCCAGAATCCTCACCTCTCCAGTCATGTCCCTGTGTTATTAATAGAGAAGAGTGATGTCATGTGACATAATTCCCAGAATCCTCCACTCTCCAGTCATGTCTGTGTTATTAATAGAGAAGAGTGATGTCATGTAACATATTTCCCAGAATCCTCACCTCTCCAGTCATGTCCCTGTGTTATTAATAGAGAAGAGTGATGTCATGTGACATCATTCCCAGAATCCTCTCCTCTCCAGTCATGTCCCTGTGTTATTAATAGAGAAGAGTGATGTCATGTGACATCATTCCCAGAATCCTCCACTCTCCAGTCATGTCTGTGTTATTAATAGAGAAGAGTGATGTCATGTGACATATTTCCCAGAATCCTCACCTCTCCAGTCATGTCCCTGTGTTATTAATAGAGAAGAGTGATGTCATGTGACATCATTCCCAGAATCCTCCACTCTCCAGTCATGTCTGTGTTATTAATAGAGAAGAGTGATGTCATGTGACATCATTCCCAGAATCCTCTCCTCTCCAGTCATGTCCCTGTGTTATTAATAGAGAAGAGTGATGTCATGTGACATCATTCCCAGAATCCTCCACTCTCCAGTCATGTCTGTGTTATTAATAGAGAAGAGTGATGTCATGTGACATCATTCCCAGAATCCTCAAATCTCCAGTCATGTCCCTGTGTTATTAACAGAGAAGAGTGATGTCATGTGACATCATTCCCAGAATCCTCTCCTCTCCAGTCATGTCCCTGTGTTAATAATAGAGAAGAGTGATGTCATGTGACATCATTCCCAGAATCCTCTCCTCTCCAGTCATGTCCTGTGTTATTAATAGAGAAGAGTGATGTCATGTGACATATTTCCCAGAATCCTTACCTCTCCGGTCATGTCCTGTGTTATTAATAGAGAAAAGTGATTTCATGTGACATATTTCCCAGAATCCTCTCCTCCCCAGTCATGTCCTGTGTTATTAATAGAGAAGAGTGATGTCATGTGACATATTTCCCAGAAATCCTCCCCTCTCCAGTCATGTCCTGTGTTATTAATAGAGAAGAGTGATGTCATGTGACATATTTCCCAGAATCCTCACCTCTCCGGTAATGTCCCTGTGTTATTAATAGAGAAGAGTGATGTCATGTGACATCATTCCCAGAATCCTCCACTCTCCAGTCATGTCTGTGTTATTAATAGAGAAGAGTGATGTCATGTGCCATCATTCCCAGAATCCTCTCCTCTCCAGTCATGTCCCTGTGTTATTAATAGAGAAGAGTGATGTCATGTGACATATTTCCCAGAATCCTCAAATCTCCAGTCATGTCCCTGTGTTATTAATAGAGAAGAGTGATGTCATGTGACATATTTCCCAGAATCCTCACCTCTCCGGTCATGTCCCTGTGTTATTAATAGAGAAGAGTGATGTCATGTGACATCATTCCCAGAATCCTCTCCTCTCCAGTCATGTCCCTGTGTTATTAATAGAGAAGAGTGATGTCATGTGACATCATTCCCAGAATCCTCCACTCTCCAGTCATGTCTGTGTTATTAATAGAGAAGAGTGATGTCATGTGACATATTTCCCAGAATCCTCACCTCTCCAGTCATGTCCCTGTGTTATTAATAGAGAAGAGTGATGTCATGTGACATCATTCCCAGAATCCTCCACTCTCCAGTCATGTCTGTGTTATTAATAGAGAAGAGTGATGTCATGTGACATCATTCCCAGAATCCTCTCCTCTCCAGTCATGTCCCTGTGTTATTAATAGAGAAGAGTGATGTCATGTGACATCATTCCCAGAATCCTCCACTCTCCAGTCATGTCTGTGTTATTAATAGAGAAGAGTGATGTCATGTGACATCATTCCCAGAATCCTCAAATCTCCAGTCATGTCCCTGTGTTATTAACAGAGAAGAGTGATGTCATGTGACATCATTCCCAGAATCCTCTCCTCTCCAGTCATGTCCCTGTGTTAATAATAGAGAAGAGTGATGTCATGTGACATCATTCCCAGAATCCTCTCCTCTCCAGTCATGTCCTGTGTTATTAATAGAGAAGAGTGATGTCATGTGACATATTTCCCAGAATCCTTACCTCTCCGGTCATGTCCTGTGTTATTAATAGAGAAAAGTGATTTCATGTGACATATTTCCCAGAATCCTCTCCTCCCCAGTCATGTCCTGTGTTATTAATAGAGAAGAGTGATGTCATGTGACATATTTCCCAGAAATCCTCCCCTCTCCAGTCATGTCCTGTGTTATTAATAGAGAAGAGTGATGTCATGTGACATATTTCCCAGAATCCTCACCTCTCCGGTAATGTCCCTGTGTTATTAATAGAGAAGAGTGATGTCATGTGACATCATTCCCAGAATCCTCCACTCTCCAGTCATGTCTGTGTTATTAATAGAGAAGAGTGATGTCATGTGCCATCATTCCCAGAATCCTCTCCTCTCCAGTCATGTCCCTGTGTTATTAATAGAGAAGAGTGATGTCATGTGACATATTTCCCAGAATCCTCAAATCTCCAGTCATGTCCCTGTGTTATTAATAGAGAAGAGTGATGTCATGTGACATATTTCCCAGAATCCTCACCTCTCCGGTCATGTCCCTGTGTTATTAATAGAGAAGAGTGATGTCATGTGGCATATTTCCCAGAATCCTCACCTCTCCGGTCATGTCCTGTGTTATTAATAGAAAAGAGTGATGTCATGTGACATATTTCCCAGAATCCTCACCTCTCCAGTCATGTCCCTGTGTTATTAATAGAGAAGAGTGATGTCATGTGACATCATTCCCAGAATCCTCCACTCTCCAGTCATGTCTGTGTTATTAATAGAGAAGAGTGATGTCATGTGACATCATTCCCAGAATCCTCAAATCTCCAGTCATGTCCCTGTGTTATTAACAGAGAAGAGTGATGTCATGTGACATCATTCCCAGTATCCTCTCCTCTCCAGTCATGTCCCTGTGTTATTAATAGAGAAGAGTGATGTCATGTGACATCATTCCCAGAATCCTCTCCTCTCCAGTCATGTCCTGTGTTATTAATAGAGAAAAATGATGTCATGTGACATATTTCCCAGAATCCTCACCTCTCCGGTCATGTCCTGTGTTATTAATAGAGAAAAGTGATGTCATGTGACATATTTCCCAGAATCCTCTCCTCCCCAGTCATGTCCTGTGTTATTAATAGAGAAGAGTTATGTCATGTGACATATTTCCCAGAATCCTCACCTCTCCAGTCATGTCCTGTGTTATTAATAGAGAAGAGTGATGTCATGTGACATATTTCCCAGAATCCTCCCCTCTCCAGTCATGTCCATGTGTTATTTATAGAGAAGAGTGATGTCATGTGACATATTTCCCAGAATCCTCTCCTCTCCTGTCATGTCCTGTGTTATTAATAGAGAAGAGTGATGTCATGTGACATATTTCCCAGAATCCTCTCCTCTCCAGTCATGTCCCTGTGTTATTAATAGAGAAGAGTGATGTCATGTGACATCATTCCCAGAATCCTCCACTATCCAGTCATGTCCTGTTATTAATAGAGAAGAGTGATGTCATGTGACATATTCCCCAGAATCCTCCACTCTCCAGTCATGTCCTGTGTTATTAATAGAGAAGATTGATGTCATGTGACATATTTCCCAGAATCCTCACCTCTCCTGTCATGTCCTGTGTTATTAATAGAGAAGAGTGATGTCATGTGACATATTTCCCAGAATCCTCACCTCTCCAGTCATGTCTGTGTTATTAATAGAGAAGAGTGATGTCATGTGACATATTTCCCAGAATCCTCACCTCTCCAGTCATGTCCATGTGTTATTTATAGAGAAGAGTGATGTAATGTGACATATTTCCCAGAATCCTCACCTCTCCAGTCATGTCCTGTGTTATTAATAGAGAAGAGTGATGTCATGTGACATATTTCCCAGAATCCTCACCTCTCCAGTCATGTCCCTGTGTTATTAATAGAGAAGAGTGATGTCATGTGACATCATTCCCAGAATCCTCAAATCTCCAGTCATGTCCCTGTGTTATTAATAGAGAAGAGTGATGTCATGTGACATATTTCCCAGAATCCTCACCTCTCCAGTCATGTCTGTGTTATTAATAGAGAAGAGTGATGTCATGTGACATCATTCCCAGAATCCTCAAATCTCCAGTCATGTCCCTGTGTTATTAATAGAGAAGAGTGATGTCATGTGACATCATTCCCAGAATCCTCTCCTCTCCAGTCATGTCCCTGTGTTATTAATAGAGAAGAGTGATGTCATGTGACATCATTCCCAGAATCCTCCACTCTCCAGTCATGTCTGTGTTATTAATAGAGAAGAGTGATGTCATGTGACATCATTCCCAGAATCCTCAAATCTCCAGTCATGTCCCTGTGTTATTAATAGAGAAGAGTGATGTCATGTGACATATTTCCCAGAATCCTCCACTCTCCAGTCATGTCTGTGTTATTAATAGAGAAGAGTGATGTCATGTGACATATTTCCCAGAATCCTCACCTCTCCAGTCATGTCCCTGTGTTATTAATAGAGAAGAGTGATGTCATGTGACATATTTCCCAGAATCCTCACCTCTTCTGTCCATGTTTTATTAATAGAGAAGAATGATGTCATGTGACATATTTCCCAGAATCCTCAACTCTCCGGTCATGTCCCTGTGTTATTAATAGAGAAGAGTGATGTCATGTGACATCATTCCCAGAATCCTCACCTCTCCGGTCATGCCCTGTGTTATTAATAGAGAAGAGTGGTGTCATGTGACATCATTCCCAGAATCCTCCACTCTGCAGTCATGTCCTGTGTTATTAATAGAGAAGAGTGATGTCATGTGACAAATTTCCCAGAATCCTCTCCTCTCCAGTCATGTCCCTGTGTTATTAATAGAGAAGAGTGATGTCATGTGACATCATTCCCAGAATGCTCCACTTCTCCAGTCATGTCCTGTGTTATTAATAGAGAAAAATGATGTCATGTGACATATTTCCCAGAATCCTCCCCTCTCCAGTCATGTCCCTGTGTTATTAATAGAGAAAAGTGATGCAATGTGACATCATTCCCAGAATCCTCTCCTCTCCAGTCATGTCCTGTGTTATTAATAGAGAAGAGTGATGTCATGTGACATATTTCCCAGAATCCTCACCTCTCCAGTCATGTCCTGTGTTATTAATAGAGAAGAGTGATGTCATGTGACATATTTCCCAGAATCCTCACCTCTCCAGTCATGTCCCTGTGTTATTAATAGAGAAGAGTGATGTCATGTGACATCATTCCCAGAATCCTCCACTCTCCAGTCATGTCTGTGTTATTAATAGAGAAGAGTGATGTCATGTGACATCATTCCCAGAATCCTCAAATCTCCAGTCATGTCCCTGTGTTATTAACAGAGAAGAGTGATGTCATGTGACATCATTCCCAGTATCCTCTCCTCTCCAGTCATGTCCCTGTGTTATTAATAGAGAAGAGTGATGTCATGTGACATCATTCCCAGAATCCTCTCCTCTCCAGTCATGTCCTGTGTTATTAATAGAGAAAAATGATGTCATGTGACATATTTCCCAGAATCCTCACCTCTCCGGTCATGTCCTGTGTTATTAATAGAGAAAAGTGATGTCATGTGACATATTTCCCAGAATCCTCTCCTCCCCAGTCATGTCCTGTGTTATTAATAGAGAAGAGTTATGTCATGTGACATATTTCCCAGAATCCTCACCTCTCCAGTCATGTCCTGTGTTATTAATAGAAAAGAGTGATGTCATGTGACATATTTCCCAGAATCCTCCCCTCTCCAGTCATGTCCATGTGTTATTTATAGAGAAGAGTGATGTCATGTGACATATTTCCCAGAATCCTCTCCTCTCCTGTCATGTCCTGTGTTATTAATAGAGAAGAGTGATGTCATGTGACATATTTCCCAGAATCCTCTCCTCTCCAGTCATGTCCCTGTGTTATTAATAGAGAAGAGTGATGTCATGTGACATCATTCCCAGAATCCTCCACTATCCAGTCATGTCCTGTTATTAATAGAGAAGAGTGATGTCATGTGACATATTCCCCAGAATCCTCCACTCTCCAGTCATGTCCTGTGTTATTAATAGAGAAGATTGATGTCATGTGACATATTTCCCAGAATCCTCACCTCTCCTGTCATGTCCTGTGTTATTAATAGAGAAGAGTGATGTCATGTGACATATTTCCCAGAATCCTCACCTCTCCAGTCATGTCTGTGTTATTAATAGAGAAGAGTGATGTCATGTGACATATTTCCCAGAATCCTCACCTCTCCAGTCATGTCCATGTGTTATTTATAGAGAAGAGTGATGTAATGTGACATATTTCCCAGAATCCTCACCTCTCCAGTCATGTCCTGTGTTATTAATAGAGAAGAGTGATGTCATGTGACATATTTCCCAGAATCCTCACCTCTCCAGTCATGTCCCTGTGTTATTAATAGAGAAGAGTGATGTCATGTGACATCATTCCCAGAATCCTCAAATCTCCAGTCATGTCCCTGTGTTATTAATAGAGAAGAGTGATGTCATGTGACATATTTCCCAGAATCCTCACCTCTCCAGTCATGTCTGTGTTATTAATAGAGAAGAGTGATGTCATGTGACATCATTCCCAGAATCCTCAAATCTCCAGTCATGTCCCTGTGTTATTAATAGAGAAGAGTGATGTCATGTGACATCATTCCCAGAATCCTCTCCTCTCCAGTCATGTCCCTGTGTTATTAATAGAGAAGAGTGATGTCATGTGACATCATTCCCAGAATCCTCCACTCTCCAGTCATGTCTGTGTTATTAATAGAGAAGAGTGATGTCATGTGACATCATTCCCAGAATCCTCAAATCTCCAGTCATGTCCCTGTGTTATTAATAGAGAAGAGTGATGTCATGTGACATATTTCCCAGAATCCTCCACTCTCCAGTCATGTCTGTGTTATTAATAGAGAAGAGTGATGTCATGTGACATATTTCCCAGAATCCTCACCTCTCCAGTCATGTCCCTGTGTTATTAATAGAGAAGAGTGATGTCATGTGACATATTTCCCAGAATCCTCACCTCTTCTGTCCATGTTTTATTAATAGAGAAGAATGATGTCATGTGACATATTTCCCAGAATCCTCAACTCTCCGGTCATGTCCCTGTGTTATTAATAGAGAAGAGTGATGTCATGTGACATCATTCCCAGAATCCTCACCTCTCCGGTCATGCCCTGTGTTATTAATAGAGAAGAGTGGTGTCATGTGACATCATTCCCAGAATCCTCCACTCTGCAGTCATGTCCTGTGTTATTAATAGAGAAGAGTGATGTCATGTGACAAATTTCCCAGAATCCTCTCCTCTCCAGTCATGTCCCTGTGTTATTAATAGAGAAGAGTGATGTCATGTGACATCATTCCCAGAATGCTCCACTTCTCCAGTCATGTCCTGTGTTATTAATAGAGAAAAATGATGTCATGTGACATATTTCCCAGAATCCTCCCCTCTCCAGTCATGTCCCTGTGTTATTAATAGAGAAAAGTGATGCAATGTGACATCATTCCCAGAATCCTCTCCTCTCCAGTCATGTCCTGTGTTATTAATAGAGAAGAGTGATGTCATGTGACATATTTCCCAGAATCCTCACCTCTCCAGTCATGTCCTGTGTTATTAATAGAGAAGAGTGATGTCATGTGACATATTTCCCAGAATCCTCACCTCTCCAGTCATGTCCCTGTGTTATTAATAGAGAAGAGTGATGTCATGTGACATCATTCCCAGAATCCTCAAATCTCCAGTCATGTCCCTGTGTTATTAATAGAGAAGAGTGATGTCATGTGACATATTTCCCAGAATCCTCACCTCTCCAGTCATGTCTGTGTTATTAATAGAGAAGAGTGATGTCATGTGACATCATTCCCAGAATCCTCAAATCTCCAGTCATGTCCCTGTGTTATTAATAGAGAAGAGTGATGTCATGTGACATCATTCCCAGAATCCTCTCCTCTCCAGTCATGTCCCTGTGTTATTAATAGAGAAGAGTGATGTCATGTGACATCATTCCCAGAATCCTCCACTCTCCAGTCATGTCTGTGTTATTAATAGAGAAGAGTGATGTCATGTGACATCATTCCCAGAATCCTCAAATCTCCAGTCATGTCCCTGTGTTATTAATAGAGAAGAGTGATGTCATGTGACATCATTCCCAGAATCCTCTCCTCTCCAGTCATGTCCCTGTGTTATTAATAGAGAAGAGTGATGTCATGTGACATCATTCCCAGAATCCTCCACTCTCCAGTCATGTCTGTGTTATTAATAGAGAAGAGTGATGTCATGTGACAAATTTCCCAGAATCCTCAAATCTCCAGTCATGTCCCTGTGTTATTAATAGAGAAGAGTGATGTCATGTGACATATTTCCCAGAATCCTCCACTCTCCAGTCATGTCTGTGTTATTAATAGAGAAGAGTGATGTCATGTGACATATTTCCCAGAATCCTCCCCTCTCCAGTCATGTCCCTGTGTTATTAATAGAGAAAAGTGATGCAATGTGACATCATTCCCAGAATCCTCTCCTCTCCAGTCATGTCCTGTGTTATTAATAGAGAAGAGTGATGTCATGTGACATATTTCCCAGAATCCTCACCTCTCCGGTCATGTCCTGTGTTATTAATAGAGAAAAGTGATGTCATGTGACATATTTCCCAGAATCCTCTCCTCCCCAGTCATGTCCTGTGTTATTAATAGAGAAGAGTTATGTCATGTGACATATTTCCCAGAATCCTCACCTCTCCAGTCATGTCCTGTGTTATTAATAGAGAAGAGTGATGTCATGTGACATATTTCCCAGAATCCTCCCCTCTCCAGTCATGTCCTGTGTTATTAATAGAGAAGAGTGATGTCATGTGACATATTTCCCAGAATCCTCACCTCTCCGGTAATGTCCCTGTGTTATTAATAGAGAAGAGTGATGTCATGTGACATCATTCCCAGAATCCTCCACTCTCCAGTCATGTCTGTGTTATTAATAGAGAAGAGTGATGTCATGTGCCATCATTCCCAGAATCCTCTCCTCTCCAGTCATGTCCCTGTGTTATTAATAGAGAAGAGTGATGTCATGTGACATCATTCCCAGAATCCTCCACTCTCCAGTCATGTCTGTGTTATTAATAGAGAAGAGTGATGTCATGTGACATATTTCCCAGAATCCTCAAATCTCCAGTCATGTCCCTGTGTTATTAATAGAGAAGAGTGATGTCATGTGACATATTTCCCAGAATCCTCACCTCTCCGGTCATGTCCTGTGTTATTAATAGAGAAGAGTGATGTCATGTGACATATTTCCCAGAATCCTCACCTCTCCAGTCATGTCCCTGTGTTATTAATAGAGAAGAGTGATGTCATGTGACATAATTCCCAGAATCCTCCACTCTCCAGTCATGTCTGTGTTATTAATAGAGAAGAGTGATGTCATGTAACATATTTCCCAGAATCCTCACCTCTCCAGTCATGTCCCTGTGTTATTAATAGAGAAGAGTGATGTCATGTGACATCATTCCCAGAATCCTCTCCTCTCCAGTCATGTCCCTGTGTTATTAATAGAGAAGAGTGATGTCATGTGACATCATTCCCAGAATCCTCCACTCTCCAGTCATGTCTGTGTTATTAATAGAGAAGAGTGATGTCATGTGACATCATTCCCAGAATCCTCAAATCTCCTGTCATGTCCCTGTGTTATTAACAGAGAAGAGTGATGTCATGTGACATCATTCCCAGAATCCTCTCCTCTCCAGTCATGTCCCTGTGTTATTAATAGAGAAGAGTGATGTCATGTGACATCATTCCCAGAATCCTCTCCTCTCCAGTCATGTCCTGTGTTATTAATAGAGAAGAGTGATGTCATGTGACATATTTCCCAGAATCCTCACCTCTCCGGTCATGTCCTGTGTTATTAATAGAGAAAAGTGATGTCATGTGACATATTTCCCAGAATCCTCTCCTCCCCAGTCATGTCCTGTGTTATTAATAGAGAAGAGTTATGTCATGTGACATATTTCCCAGAATCCTCACCTCTCCAGTCATGTCCTGTGTTATTAATAGAGAAGAGTGATGTCATGTGACATATTTCCCAGAATCCTCCCCTCTCCAGTCATGTCCATGTGTTATTTATAGAGAAGAGTGATGTCATGTGACATATTTCCCAGAATCCTCTCCTCTCCTGTCATGTCCTGCGTTATTAATAGAGAAGAGTGATGTCATGTGACATATTTCCAAGAATCCTCAAATCTCCAGTCATGTCCCTGTGTTATTAATAGAGAAGAGTGATGTCATGTGACATATTTCCCAGAATCCTCACCTCTTCTGTCCATGTTTTATTAATAGAGAAGAGTGATGTCATGTGACATATTTCCCAGAATCCTCAACTCTCCGGCCATGTCCCTGTGTTATTAATAGAGAAGAGTGATGTCATGTGACATCATTCCCAGAATCCTCACCTCTCCGGTCATGTCCTGTGTTATTAATAGAGAAGAGTGGTGTCATGTGACATCATTCCCAGAATCCTCCACTCTGCAGTCATGTCCTGTGTTATTAATAGAGAAGAGTGATGTCATGTGACAAATTTCCCAGAATCCTCTCCTCTCCAGTCATGTCCCTGTGTTAATAATAGAGAAGAGTGATGTCATGTGACATCATTCCCAGAATCCTCCACTTCTCCAGTCATGTCCTGTGTTATTAATAGAGAAGAGTGATGTCATGTGACATATTTCCCAGAATCCTCCCCTCTCCAGTCATGTCCCTGTGTTATTAATAGAGAAAAGTGATGCAATGTGACATCATTACCAGAGTCCTCACCTCTCCGGTCATGTCCCTGTTTTGTTAATAGAGAAGAGTGATGTCATGTGACATCATTCCCAGAATCCTCTCCTCTCCAGTCATGTCCTGTGTTATTAATAGAGAAGAGTGATGTCATGTGACATATTTCCCAGAATCCTCACCTCTCCGGTCATGTCCTGTGTTATTAATAGAGAAGAGTGATGTCATGTGACATATTTCCCAGAATCCTCCCCTCTCCAGTCATGTCCTGTGTTATTAATAGAGAAGAGTGATGTCATGTGACATATTTCCCAGAATCCTCACCTCTCCGGTAATGTCCCTGTGTTATTAATAGAGAAGAGTGATGTCATGTGACATCATTCCCAGAATCCTCCACTCTCCAGTCATGTCTGTGTTATTAATAGAGAAGAGTGATGTCATGTGACATTATTCCCAGAATCCTCTCCTCTCCAGTCATGTCCCTGTGTTATTAATAGAGAAGAGTGATGTCATGTGACATCATTCCCAGAATCCTCCACTCTCCAGTCATGTCTGTGTTATTAATAGAGAAGAGTGATGTCATGTGACATATTTCCCAGAATCCTCACCTCTCCGGTCATGTCCCTGTGTTATTAATAGAGAAGAGTGATGTCATGGGACATATTTCCCAGAATCCTCACCTCTCCAGTCATGTCCATGTGTTATTTATAGAGAAGAGTGATGTCATGTGACATATTTCCCAGAATCCTCACCTCTCCAGTCATGTCCTGTGTTATTAATAGAGAAGAGTGATGTCATGTGACAAATTTCCCAGAATCCTCTCCTCTCCAGTCATGTCCCTGTGTTATTAATAGAGAAGAGTGATGTCATGTGACATCATTCCCAGAATCCTCCACTATCCAGTCATGTCCTGTTATTAATAGAGAAGAGTGATGTCATGTGACATATTCCCCAGAATCCTCCACTCTCCAGTCATGTCCTGTGTTATTAATAGAGAAGATTGATGTCATGTGACATATTTCCCAGAATCCTCACCTCTCCTGTCATGTCCTGTGTTATTAATAGAGAAGAGTGATGTCATGTGACATATTTCCCAGAATCCTCACCTCTCCAGTCATGTCTGTGTTATTAATAGAGAAGAGTGATGTCATGTGACATATTTCCCAGAATCCTCACCTCTCCAGTCATGTCCATGTGTTATTTATAGAGAAGAGTGATGTCATGTGACATATTTCCCAGAATCCTCACCTCTCCAGTCATGTCCTGTGTTATTAATAGAGAAGAGTGATGTCATGTGACATATTTCCCAGAATCCTCACCTCTCCAGTCATGTCCCTGTGTTATTAATAGAGAAGAGTGATGTCATGTGACATCATTCCCAGAATCCTCAAATCTCCAGTCATGTCCCTGTGTTATTAATAGAGAAGAGTGATGTCATGTGACATATTTCCCAGAATCCTCACCTCTCCAGTCATGTCTGTGTTATTAATAGAGAAGAGTGATGTCATGTGACATCATTCCCAGAATCCTCTCCTCTCCAGTCATGTCCCTGTGTTATTAATAGAGAAGAGTGATGTCATGTGACATCATTCCCAGAATCCTCCACTCTCCAGTCATGTCTGTGTTATTAATAGAGAAGAGTGATGTCATGTGACATCATTCCCAGAATCCTCAAATCTCCAGTCATGTCCCTGTGTTATTAATAGAGAAGAGTGATGTCATGTGACATATTTCCCAGAATCCTCACCTCTCCAGTCATGTCCCTGTGTTATTAATAGAGAAGAGTGATGTCATGTGACATCATTCCCAGAATCCTCAAATCTCCAGTCATGTCCCTGTGTTATTAATAGAGAAGAGTGATGTCATGTGACATATTTCCCAGAATCCTCAAATCTCCAGTCATGTCCCTGTGTTATTAATAGAGAAGAGTGATGTCATGTGACATCATTCCCAGAATCCTCTCCTCTCCAGTCATGTCCCTGTGTTATTAATAGAGAAGAGTGATGTCATGTGACATCATTCCCAGAATCCTCCACTCTCCAGTCATGTCTGTGTTATTAATAGAGAAGAGTGATGTCATGTGACATCATTCCCAGAATCCTCAAATCTCCAGTCATGTCCCTGTGTTATTAATAGAGAAGAGTGATGTCATGTGACATATTTCCCAGAATCCTCCACTCTCCAGTCATGTCTGTGTTATTAATAGAGAAGAGTGATGTCATGTGACATATTTCCCAGAATCCTCACCTCTCCAGTCATGTCCCTGTGTTATTAATAGAGAAGAGTGATGTCATGTGACATATTTCCCAGAATCCTCACCTCTTCTGTCCATGTTTTATTAATAGAGAAGAATGATGTCATGTGACATATTTCCCAGAATCCTCAACTCTCCGGTCATGTCCCTGTGTTATTAATAGAGAAGAGTGATGTCATGTGACATATTTCCCAGAATCCTCACCTCTTCTGTCCATGTTTTATTAATAGAGAAGAATGATGTCATGTGACATATTTCCCAGAATCCTCAACTCTCCGGTCATGTCCCTGTGTTATTAATAGAGAAGAGTGATGTCATGTGACATCATTCCCAGAATCCTCACCTCTCCGGTCATGCCCTGTGTTATTAATAGAGAAGAGTGGTGTCATGTGACATCATTCCCAGAATCCTCCACTCTGCAGTCATGTCCTGTGTTATTAATAGAGAAGAGTGATGTCATGTGACAAATTTCCCAGAATCCTCTCCTCTCCAGTCATGTCCCTGTGTTATTAATAGAGAAGAGTGATGTCATGTGACATCATTCCCAGAATGCTCCACTTCTCCAGTCATGTCCTGTGTTATTAATAGAGAAAAATGATGTCATGTGACATATTTCCCAGAATCCTCCCCTCTCCAGTCATGTCCCTGTGTTATTAATAGAGAAAAGTGATGCAATGTGACATCATTCCCAGAATCCTCTCCTCTCCAGTCATGTCCTGTGTTATTAATAGAGAAGAGTGATGTCATGTGACATATTTCCCAGAATCCTCACCTCTCCAGTCATGTCCTGTGTTATTAATAGAGAAGAGTGATGTCATGTGACATATTTCCCAGAATCCTCACCTCTCCAGTCATGTCCCTGTGTTATTAATAGAGAAGAGTGATGTCATGTGACATCATTCCCAGAATCCTCAAATCTCCAGTCATGTCCCTGTGTTATTAATAGAGAAGAGTGATGTCATGTGACATATTTCCCAGAATCCTCACCTCTCCAGTCATGTCTGTGTTATTAATAGAGAAGAGTGATGTCATGTGACATCATTCCCAGAATCCTCAAATCTCCAGTCATGTCCCTGTGTTATTAATAGAGAAGAGTGATGTCATGTGACATCATTCCCAGAATCCTCTCCTCTCCAGTCATGTCCCTGTGTTATTAATAGAGAAGAGTGATGTCATGTGACATCATTCCCAGAATCCTCCACTCTCCAGTCATGTCTGTGTTATTAATAGAGAAGAGTGATGTCATGTGACATCATTCCCAGAATCCTCAAATCTCCAGTCATGTCCCTGTGTTATTAATAGAGAAGAGTGATGTCATGTGACATATTTCCCAGAATCCTCCACTCTCCAGTCATGTCCTGTGTTATTAATAGAGAAGAGTGATGTCATGTGACATATTTCCCAGAATCCTCACCTCTCCGGTCATGTCCTGTGTTATTAATAGAGAAAAGTGATGTCATGTGACATATTTCCCAGAATCCTCTCCTCCCCAGTCATGTCCTGTGTTATTAATAGAGAAGAGTTATGTCATGTGACATATTTCCCAGAATCCTCACCTCTCCAGTCATGTCCTGTGTTATTAATAGAGAAGAGTGATGTCATGTGACATATTTCCCAGAATCCTCCCCTCTCCAGTCATGTCCATGTGTTATTTATAGAGAAGAGTGATGTCATGTGACATATTTCCCAGAATCCTCTCCTCTCCTGTCATGTCCTGCGTTATTAATAGAGAAGAGTGATGTCATGTGACATATTTCCAAGAATCCTCAAATCTCCAGTCATGTCCCTGTGTTATTAATAGAGAAGAGTGATGTCATGTGACATATTTCCCAGAATCCTCACCTCTTCTGTCCATGTTTTATTAATAGAGAAGAGTGATGTCATGTGACATATTTCCCAGAATCCTCACCTCTCCGGCCATGTCCCTGTGTTATTAATAGAGAAGAGTGATGTCATGTGACATCATTCCCAGAATCCTCACCTCTCCGGTCATGTCCTGTGTAATTAATAGAGAAGAGTGGTGTCATGTGACATCATTCCCAGAATCCTCCACTCTGCAGTCATGTCCCTGTGTTAATAATAGAGAAGAGTGATGTCATGTGACATCATTCCCAGAATCCTCCACTTCTCCAGTCATGTCCTGTGTTATTAATAGAGAAGAGTGATGTCATGTGACATATTTCCCAGAATCCTCCCCTCTCCAGTCATGTCCCTGTGTTATTAATAGAGAAAAGTGATGCAATGTGACATCATTACCAGAGTCCTCACCTCTCCGGTCATGTCCCTGTTTTGTTAATAGAGAAGAGTGATGTCATGTGACATCATTCCCAGAATCCTCTCCTCTCCAGTCATGTCCTGTGTTATTAATAGAGAAGAGTGATGTCATGTGACATATTTCCCAGAATCCTCACCTCTCCGGTCATGTCCTGTGTTATTAATAGAGAAGAGTGATGTCATGTGACATATTTCCCAGAATCCTCCCCTCTCCAGTCATGTCCTGTGTTATTAATAGAGAAGAGTGATGTCATGTGACATATTTCCCAGAATCCTCACCTCTCCGGTAATGTCCCTGTGTTATTAATAGAGAAGAGTGATGTCATGTGACATCATTCCCAGAATCCTCCACTCTCCAGTCATGTCTGTGTTATTAATAGAGAAGAGTGATGTCATGTGACATTATTCCCAGAATCCTCTCCTCTCCAGTCATGTCCCTGTGTTATTAATAGAGAAGAGTGATGTCATGTGACATCATTCCCAGAATCCTCCACTCTCCAGTCATGTCTGTGTTATTAATAGAGAAGAGTGATGTCATGTGACATATTTCCCAGAATCCTCACCTCTCCGGTCATGTCCCTGTGTTATTAATAGAGAAGAGTGATGTCATGGGACATATTTCCCAGAATCCTCACCTCTCCAGTCATGTCCATGTGTTATTTATAGAGAAGAGTGATGTCATGTGACATATTTCCCAGAATCCTCACCTCTCCAGTCATGTCCTGTGTTATTAATAGAGAAGAGTGATGTCATGTGACAAATTTCCCAGAATCCTCTCCTCTCCAGTCATGTCCCTGTGTTATTAATAGAGAAGAGTGATGTCATGTGACATCATTCCCAGAATCCTCCACTATCCAGTCATGTCCTGTTATTAATAGAGAAGAGTGATGTCATGTGACATATTCCCCAGAATCCTCCACTCTCCAGTCATGTCCTGTGTTATTAATAGAGAAGATTGATGTCATGTGACATATTTCCCAGAATCCTCACCTCTCCTGTCATGTCCTGTGTAATTAATAGAGAAGAGTGATGTCATGTGACATATTTCCCAGAATCCTCACCTCTCCAGTCATGTCTGTGTTATTAATAGAGAAGAGTGATGTCATGTGACATATTTCCCAGAATCCTCACCTCTCCAGTCATGTCCATGTGTTATTTATAGAGAAGAGTGATGTCATGTGACATATTTCCCAGAATCCTCACCTCTCCAGTCATGTCCTGTGTTATTAATAGAGAAGAGTGATGTCATGTGACATATTTCCCAGAATCCTCACCTCTCCAGTCATGTCCCTGTGTTATTAATAGAGAAGAGTGATGTCATGTGACATCATTCCCAGAATCCTCAAATCTCCAGTCATGTCCCTGTGTTATTAATAGAGAAGAGTGATGTCATGTGACATATTTCCCAGAATCCTCACCTCTCCAGTCATGTCTGTGTTATTAATAGAGAAGAGTGATGTCATGTGACATCATTCCCAGAATCCTCAAATCTCCAGTCATGTCCCTGTGTTATTAATAGAGAAGAGTGATGTCATGTGACATCATTCCCAGAATCCTCTCCTCTCCAGTCATGTCCCTGTGTTATTAATAGAGAAGAGTGATGTCATGTGACATCATTCCCAGAATCCTCCACTCTCCAGTCATGTCTGTGTTATTAATAGAGAAGAGTGATGTCATGTGACATCATTCCCAGAATCCTCAAATCTCCAGTCATGTCCCTGTGTTATTAATAGAGAAGAGTGATGTCATGTGACATCATTCCCAGAATCCTCACCTCTCCGGTCATGCCCTGTGTTATTAATAGAGAAGAGTGGTGTCATGTGACATCATTCCCAGAATCCTCCACTCTGCAGTCATGTCCTGTGTTATTAATAGAGAAGAGTGATGTCATGTGACAAATTTCCCAGAATCCTCTCCTCTCCAGTCATGTCCCTGTGTTATTAATAGAGAAGAGTGATGTCATGTGACATCATTCCCAGAATGCTCCACTTCTCCAGTCATGTCCTGTGTTATTAATAGAGAAAAATGATGTCATGTGACATATTTCCCAGAATCCTCCCCTCTCCAGTCATGTCCCTGTGTTATTAATAGAGAAAAGTGATGCAATGTGACATCATTCCCAGAATCCTCTCCTCTCCAGTCATGTCCTGTGTTATTAATAGAGAAGAGTGATGTCATGTGACATATTTCCCAGAATCCTCACCTCTCCAGTCATGTCCTGTGTTATTAATAGAGAAGAGTGATGTCATGTGACATATTTCCCAGAATCCTCACCTCTCCAGTCATGTCCCTGTGTTATTAATAGAGAAGAGTGATGTCATGTGACATCATTCCCAGAATCCTCAAATCTCCAGTCATGTCCCTGTGTTATTAATAGAGAAGAGTGATGTCATGTGACATATTTCCCAGAATCCTCACCTCTCCAGTCATGTCTGTGTTATTAATAGAGAAGAGTGATGTCATGTGACATCATTCCCAGAATCCTCAAATCTCCAGTCATGTCCCTGTGTTATTAATAGAGAAGAGTGATGTCATGTGACATCATTCCCAGAATCCTCTCCTCTCCAGTCATGTCCCTGTGTTATTAATAGAGAAGAGTAATGTCATGTGACATCATTCCCAGAATCCTCCACTCTCCAGTCATGTCTGTGTTATTAATAGAGAAGAGTGATGTCATGTGACATCATTCCCAGAATCCTCAAATCTCCAGTCATGTCCCTGTGTTATTAATAGAGAAGAGTGATGTCATGTGACATATTTCCCAGAATCCTCCACTCTCCAGTCATGTCCTGTGTTATTAATAGAGAAAAGTGATGTCATGTGACATATTTCCCAGAATCCTCTCCTCCCCAGTCATGTCCTGTGTTATTAATAGAGAAGAGTTATGTCATGTGACATTTTTCCCAGAATCCTCACCTCTCCAGTCATGTCCTGTGTTATTAATAGAGAAGAGTGATGTCATGTGACATATTTCCCAGAATCCTCACCTCTCCGGTCATGTCCTGTGTTATTAATAGAGAAGAGTGATGTCATGTGACATATTTCCCAGAATCCTCCCCTCTCCAGTCATGTCCTGTGTTATTAATAGAGAAGAGTGATGTCATGTGACATATTTCCCAGAATCCTCACCTCTCCGGTAATGTCCCTGTGTTATTAATAGAGAAGAGTGATGTCATGTGACATCATTCCCAGAATCCTCCACTCTCCAGTCATGTCCTGTTATTAATAGAGAAGAGTGATGTCATGTGACATATTCCCCAGAATCCTCCACTCTCCAGTCATGTCCTGTGTTATTAATAGAGAAGATTGATGTCATGTGACATATTTCCCAGAATCCTCACCTCTCCTGTCATGTCCTGTGTTATTAATAGAGAAGAGTGATGTCATGTGACATATTTCCCAGAATCCTCACCTCTCCAGTCATGTCTGTGTTATTAATAGAGAAGAGTGATGTCATGTGACATATTTCCCAGAATCCTCACCTCTCCAGTCATGTCCATGTGTTATTTATAGAGAAGAGTGATGTCATGTGACATATTTCCCAGAATCCTCACCTCTCCAGTCATGTCCTGTGTTATTAATAGAGAAGAGTGATGTCATGTGACATATTTCCCAGAATCCTCACCTCTCCAGTCATGTCCCTGTGTTATTAATAGAGAAGAGTGATGTCATGTGACATCATTCCCAGAATCCTCAAATCTCCAGTCATGTCCCTGTGTTATTAATAGAGAAGAGTGATGTCATGTGACATATTTCCCAGAATCCTCACCTCTCCAGTCATGTCTGTGTTATTAATAGAGAAGAGTGATGTCATGTGACATCATTCCCAGAATCCTCAAATCTCCAGTCATGTCCCTGTGTTATTAATAGAGAAGAGTGATGTCATGTGACATCATTCCCAGAATCCTCTCCTCTCCAGTCATGTCCCTGTGTTATTAATAGAGAAGAGTGATGTCATGTGACATCATTCCCAGAATCCTCCACTCTCCAGTCATGTCTGTGTTATTAATAGAGAAGAGTGATGTCATGTGACATCATTCCCAGAATCCTCAAATCTCCAGTCATGTCCCTGTGTTATTAATAGAGAAGAGTGATGTCATGTGACATATTTCCCAGAATCCTCCACTCTCCAGTCATGTCTGTGTTATTAATAGAGAAGAGTGATGTCATGTGACATATTTCCCAGAATCCTCACCTCTCCAGTCATGTCCCTGTGTTATTAATAGAGAAGAGTGATGTCATGTGACATATTTCCCAGAATCCTCACCTCTTCTGTCCATGTTTTATTAATAGAGAAGAATGATGTCATGTGACATATTTCCCAGAATCCTCAACTCTCCGGTCATGTCCCTGTGTTATTAATAGAGAAGAGTGATGTCATGTGACATCATTCCCAGAATCCTCACCTCTCCGGTCATGCCCTGTGTTATTAATAGAGAAGAGTGGTGTCATGTGACATCATTCCCAGAATCCTCCACTCTGCAGTCATGTCCTGTGTTATTAATAGAGAAGAGTGATGTCATGTGACAAATTTCCCAGAATCCTCTCCTCTCCAGTCATGTCCCTGTGTTATTAATAGAGAAGAGTGATGTCATGTGACATCATTCCCAGAATGCTCCACTTCTCCAGTCATGTCCTGTGTTATTAATAGAGAAAAATGATGTCATGTGACATATTTCCCAGAATCCTCCCCTCTCCAGTCATGTCCCTGTGTTATTAATAGAGAAAAGTGATGCAATGTGACATCATTCCCAGAATCCTCTCCTCTCCAGTCATGTCCTGTGTTATTAATAGAGAAGAGTGATGTCATGTGACATATTTCCCAGAATCCTCACCTCTCCGGTCATGTCCTGTGTTATTAATAGAGAAAAGTGATGTCATGTGACATATTTCCCAGAATCCTCTCCTCCCCAGTCATGTCCTGTGTTATTAATAGAGAAGAGTTATGTCATGTGACATTTTTCCCAGAATCCTCACCTCTCCAGTCATGTCCTGTGTTATTAATAGAGAAGAGTGATGTCATGTGACATATTTCCCAGAATCCTCACCTCTCCGGTCATGTCCTGTGTTATTAATAGAGAAGAGTGATGTCATGTGACATATTTCCCAGAATCCTCCCCTCTCCAGTCATGTCCTGTGTTATTAATAGAGAAGAGTGATGTCATGTGACATATTTCCCAGAATCCTCACCTCTCCGGTAATGTCCCTGTGTTATTAATAGAGAAGAGTGATGTCATGTGACATCATTCCCAGAATCCTCCACTCTCCAGTCATGTCTGTGTTATTAATAGAGAAGAGTGATGTCATGTGCCATCATTCCCAGAATCCTCTCCTCTCCAGTCATGTCCCTGTGTTATTAATAGAGAAGAGTGATGTCATGTGACATCATTCCCAGAATCCTCCACTCTCCAGTCATGTCTGTGTTATTAATAGAGAAGAGTGATGTCATGTGACATATTTCCCAGAATCCTCAAATCTCCAGTCATGTCCCTGTGTTATTAGTAGAGAAGAGTGATGTCATGTGACATATTTCCCAGAATCCTCACCTCTCCAGTCATGTCCCTGTGTTATTAATAGAGAAGAGTGATGTCATGTGACATCATTCCCAGAATCCTCACCTCTCCGGTCATGTCTGTGTTATTAATAGAGAAGAGTGATGTCATGTGACATATTTCCCAGAATCCTCACCTCTCCAGTCATGTCCCTGTGTTATTAATAGAGAAGAGTGATGTCATGTGACATCATTCCCAGAATCCTCCACTCTCCAGTCATGTCTGTGTTATTAATAGAGAAGAGTGATGTCATGTGACATTATTCCCAGAATCCTCTCCTCTCCAGTCATGTCCCTGTGTTATTAATAGAGAAGAGTGATGTCATGTGACATCATTCCCAGAATCCTCCACTCTCCAATCATGTCTGTGTTATTAATAGAGAAGAGTGATGTCATGTGACATATTTTCCAGAATCCTCACCTCTCGGGTCATGTCCCTGTGTTATTAATAGAGAAGAGTGATGTCATGGGACATATTTCCCAGAATCCTCACCTCTCCAGTCATGTCCATGTGTTATTTATAGAGAAGAGTGATGTCATGTGACATATTTCCCAGAATCCTCACCTCTCCAGTCATGTCCTGTGTTATTAATAGAGAAGAGTGATGTCATGTGACAAATTTCCCAGAATCCTCTCCTCTCCAGTCATGTCCCTGTGTTATTAATAGAGAAGAGTGATGTCATGTGACATCATTTCCAGAATCCTCCACTATCCAGTCATGTCCTGTTATTAATAGAGAAGAGTGATGTCATGTGACATATTCCCCAGAATCCTCCACTCTCCAGTCATGTCCTGTGTTATTAATAGAGAAGATTGATGTCATGTGACATATTTCCCAGAATCCTCACCTCTCCTGTCATGTCCTGTGTTATTAATAGAGAAGAGTGATGTCATGTGACATATTTCCCAGAATCCTCACCTCTCCAGTCATGTCTGTGTTATTAATAGAGAAGAGTGATGTCATGTGACATATTTCCCAGAATCCTCACCTCTCCAGTCATGTCCATGTGTTATTTATAGAGAAGAGTGATGTCATGTGACATATTTCCCAGAATCCTCACCTCTCCAGTCATGTCCTGTGTTATTAATAGAGAATAGTGATGTCATGTGACATATTTCCCAGAATCCTCACCTCTCCAGTCATGTCCCTGTGTTATTAATAGAGAAGAGTGATGTCATGTGACATCATTCCCAGAATCCTCCACTCTCCAGTCATGTCTGTGTTATTAATAGAGAAGAGTGATGTCATGTGACATCATTCCCAGAATCCTCAAATCTCCAGTCATGTCCCTGTGTTATTAATAGAGAAGAGTGATGTCATGTGACATCATTCCCAGAATCCTCTCCTCTCCAGTCATGTCCCTGTGTTATTAATAGAGAAGAGTGATGTCATGTGACATCATTCCCAGAATCCTCCACTCTCCAGTCATGTCTGTGTTATTAATAGAGAAGAGTGATGTCATGTGACAAATTTCCCAGAATCCTCAAATCTCCAGTCATGTCCCTGTGTTATTAATAGAGAAGAGTGATGTCATGTGACATATTTCCCAGAATCCTCCACTCTCCAGTCATGTCTGTGTTATTAATAGAGAAGAGTGATGTCATGTGACATATTTCCCAGAATCCTCCCCTCTCCAGTCATGTCCCTGTGTTATTAATAGAGAAAAGTGATGCAATGTGACATCATTCCCAGAATCCTCTCCTCTCCAGTCATGTCCTGTGTTATTAATAGAGAAGAGTGATGTCATGTGACATATTTCCCAGAATCCTCACCTCTCCGGTCATGTCCTGTGTTATTAATAGAGAAAAGTGATGTCATGTGACATATTTCCCAGAATCCTCTCCTCCCCAGTCATGTCCTGTGTTATTAATAGAGAAGAGTTATGTCATGTGACATATTTCCCAGAATCCTCACCTCTCCAGTCATGTCCTGTGTTATTAATAGAGAAGAGTGATGTCATGTGACATATTTCCCAGAATCCTCCCCTCTCCAGTCATGTCCTGTGTTATTAATAGAGAAGAGTGATGTCATGTGACATATTTCCCAGAATCCTCACCTCTCCGGTAATGTCCCTGTGTTATTAATAGAGAAGAGTGATGTCATGTGACATCATTCCCAGAATCCTCCACTCTCCAGTCATGTCTGTGTTATTAATAGAGAAGAGTGATGTCATGTGCCATCATTCCCAGAATCCTCTCCTCTCCAGTCATGTCCCTGTGTTATTAATAGAGAAGAGTGATGTCATGTGACATCATTCCCAGAATCCTCCACTCTCCAGTCATGTCTGTGTTATTAATAGAGAAGAGTGATGTCATGTGACATATTTCCCAGAATCCTCAAATCTCCAGTCATGTCCCTGTGTTATTAATAGAGAAGAGTGATGTCATGTGACATATTTCCCAGAATCCTCACCTCTACGGTCATGTCCCTGTGTTATTAATAGAGAAGAGTGATGTCATGTGGCATATTTCCCAGAATCCTCACCTCTCCGGTCATGTCCTGTGTTATTAATAGAGAAGAGTGATGTCATGTGACATATTTCCCAGAATCCTCACCTCTCCAGTCATGTCCCTGTGTTATTAATAGAGAAGAGTGATGTCATGTGACATAATTCCCAGAATCCTCCACTCTCCAGTCATGTCTGTGTTATTAATAGAGAAGAGTGATGTCATGTAACATATTTCCCAGAATCCTCACCTCTCCAGTCATGTCCCTGTGTTATTAATAGAGAAGAGTGATGTCATGTGACATCATTCCCAGAATCCTCTCCTCTCCAGTCATGTCCCTGTGTTATTAATAGAGAAGAGTGATGTCATGTGACATCATTCCCAGAATCCTCCACTCTCCAGTCATGTCTGTGTTATTAATAGAGAAGAGTGATGTCATGTGACATCATTCCCAGAATCCTCAAATCTCCTGTCATGTCCCTGTGTTATTAACAGAGAAGAGTGATGTCATGTGACATCATTCCCAGAATCCTCTCCTCTCCAGTCATGTCCCTGTGTTATTAATAGAGAAGAGTGATGTCATGTGACATCATTCCCAGAATCCTCTCCTCTCCAGTCATGTCCTGTGTTATTAATAGAGAAGAGTGATGTCATGTGACATATTTCCCAGAATCCTCACCTCTCCGGTCATGTCCTGTGTTATTAATAGAGAAAAGTGATGTCATGTGACATATTTCCCAGAATCCTCTCCTCCCCAGTCATGTCCTGTGTTATTAATAGAGAAGAGTTATGTCATGTGACATATTTCCCAGAATCCTCACCTCTCCAGTCATGTCCTGTGTTATTAATAGAGAAGAGTGATGTCATGTGACATATTTCCCAGAATCCTCCCCTCTCCAGTCATGTCCATGTGTTATTTATAGAGAAGAGTGATGTCATGTGACATATTTCCCAGAATCCTCTCCTCTCCTGTCATGTCCTGCGTTATTAATAGAGAAGAGTGATGTCATGTGACATATTTCCAAGAATCCTCAAATCTCCAGTCATGTCCCTGTGTTATTAATAGAGAAGAGTGATGTCATGTGACATATTTCCCAGAATCCTCACCTCTTCTGTCCATGTTTTATTAATAGAGAAGAGTGATGTCATGTGACATATTTCCCAGAATCCTCACCTCTCCGGCCATGTCCCTGTGTTATTAATAGAGAAGAGTGATGTCATGTGACATCATTCCCAGAATCCTCACCTCTCCGGTCATGTCCTGTGTTATTAATAGAGAAGAGTGGTGTCATGTGACATCATTCCCAGAATCCTCCACTCTGCAGTCATGTCCTGTGTTATTAATAGAGAAGAGTGATGTCATGTGACAAATTTCCCAGAATCCTCTCCTCTCCAGTCATGTCCCTGTGTTAATAATAGAGAAGAGTGATGTCATGTGACATCATTCCCAGAATCCTCCACTTCTCCAGTCATGTCCTGTGTTATTAATAGAGAAGAGTGATATCATGTGACATATTTCCCAGAATCCTCCCCTCTCCAGTCATGTCCCTGTGTTATTAATAGAGAAAAGTGATGCAATGTGACATCATTACCAGAGTCCTCACCTCTCCGGTCATGTCCCTGTTTTGTTAATAGAGAAGAGTGATGTCATGTGACATCATTCCCAGAATCCTCTCCTCTCCAGTCATGTCCTGTGTTATTAATAGAGAAGAGTGATGTCATGTGACATATTTCCCAGAATCCTCACCTCTCCGGTCATGTCCTGTGTTATTAATAGAGAAGAGTGATGTCATGTGACATATTTCCCAGAATCCTCCCCTCTCCAGTCATGTCCTGTGTTATTAATAGAGAAGAGTGATGTCATGTGACATATTTCCCAGAATCCTCACCTCTCCGGTAATGTCCCTGTGTTATTAATAGAGAAGAGTGATGTCATGTGACATCATTCCCAGAATCCTCCACTCTCCAGTCATGTCTGTGTTATTAATAGAGAAGAGTGATGTCATGTGACATTATTCCCAGAATCCTCTCCTCTCCAGTCATGTCCCTGTGTTATTAATAGAGAAGAGTGATGTCATGTGACATCATTCCCAGAATCCTCCACTCTCCAGTCATGTCTGTGTTATTAATAGAGAAGAGTGATGTCATGTGACATATTTCCCAGAATCCTCACCTCTCCGGTCATGTCCCTGTGTTATTAATAGAGAAGAGTGATGTCATGGGACATATTTCCCAGAATCCTCACCTCTCCAGTCATGTCCATGTGTTATTTATAGAGAAGAGTGATGTCATGTGACATATTTCCCAGAATCCTCACCTCTCCAGTCATGTCCTGTGTTATTAATAGAGAAGAGTGATGTCATGTGACAAATTTCCCAGAATCCTCTCCTCTCCAGTCATGTCCCTGTGTTATTAATAGAGAAGAGTGATGTCATGTGACATCATTCCCAGAATCCTCCACTATCCAGTCATGTCCTGTTATTAATAGAGAAGAGTGATGTCATGTGACATATTCCCCAGAATCCTCCACTCTCCAGTCATGTCCTGTGTTATTAATAGAGAAGATTGATGTCATGTGACATATTTCCCAGAATCCTCACCTCTCCTGTCATGTCCTGTGTTATTAATAGAGAAGAGTGATGTCATGTGACATATTTCCCAGAATCCTCACCTCTCCAGTCATGTCTGTGTTATTAATAGAGAAGAGTGATGTCATGTGACATATTTCCCAGAATCCTCACCTCTCCAGTCATGTCCATGTGTTATTTATAGAGAAGAGTGATGTCATGTGACATATTTCCCAGAATCCTCACCTCTCCAGTCATGTCCTGTGTTATTAATAGAGAAGAGTGATGTCATGTGACATATTTCCCAGAATCCTCACCTCTCCAGTCATGTCCCTGTGTTATTAATAGAGAAGAGTGATGTCATGTGACATCATTCCCAGAATCCTCAAATCTCCAGTCATGTCCCTGTGTTATTAATAGAGAAGAGTGATGTCATGTGACATATTTCCCAGAATCCTCACCTCTCCAGTCATGTCTGTGTTATTAATAGAGAAGAGTGATGTCATGTGACATCATTCCCAGAATCCTCAAATCTCCAGTCATGTCCCTGTGTTATTAATAGAGAAGAGTGATGTCATGTGACATCATTCCCAGAATCCTCTCCTCTCCAGTCATGTCCCTGTGTTATTAATAGAGAAGAGTGATGTCATGTGACATCATTCCCAGAATCCTCCACTCTCCAGTCATGTCTGTGTTATTAATAGAGAAGAGTGATGTCATGTGACATCATTCCCAGAATCCTCAAATCTCCAGTCATGTCCCTGTGTTATTAATAGAGAAGAGTGATGTCATGTGACATATTTCCCAGAATCCTCCACTCTCCAGTCATGTCTGTGTTATTAATAGAGAAGAGTGATGTCATGTGACATATTTCCCAGAATCCTCACCTCTCCAGTCATGTCCCTGTGTTATTAATAGAGAAGAGTGATGTCATGTGACATATTTCCCAGAATCCTCACCTCTTCTGTCCATGTTTTATTAATAGAGAAGAATGATGTCATGTGACATATTTCCCAGAATCCTCAACTCTCCGGTCATGTCCCTGTGTTATTAATAGAGAAGAGTGATGTCATGTGACATCATTCCCAGAATCCTCACCTCTCCGGTCATGCCCTGTGTTATTAATAGAGAAGAGTGGTGTCATGTGACATCATTCCCAGAATCCTCCACTCTGCAGTCATGTCCTGTGTTATTAATAGAGAAGAGTGATGTCATGTGACAAATTTCCCAGAATCCTCTCCTCTCCAGTCATGTCCCTGTGTTATTAATAGAGAAGAGTGATGTCATGTGACATCATTCCCAGAATGCTCCACTTCTCCAGTCATGTCCTGTGTTATTAATAGAGAAAAATGATGTCATGTGACATATTTCCCAGAATCCTCCCCTCTCCAGTCATGTCCCTGTGTTATTAATAGAGAAAAGTGATGCAATGTGACATCATTCCCAGAATCCTCTCCTCTCCAGTCATGTCCTGTGTTATTAATAGAGAAGAGTGATGTCATGTGACATATTTCCCAGAATCCTCACCCCTCCAGTCATGTCCTGTGTTATTAATAGAGAAGAGTGATGTCATGTGACATATTTCCCAGAATCCTCACCTCTCCAGTCATGTCCCTGTGTTATTAATAGAGAAGAGTGATGTCATGTGACATCATTCCCAGAATCCTCAAATCTCCAGTCATGTCCCTGTGTTATTAATAGAGAAGAGTGATGTCATGTGACATATTTCCCAGAATCCTCACCTCTCCAGTCATGTCTGTGTTATTAATAGAGAAGAGTGATGTCATGTGACATCATTCCCAGAATCCTCAAATCTCCAGTCATGTCCCTGTGTTATTAATAGAGAAGAGTGATGTCATGTGACATCATTCCCAGAATCCTCTCCTCTCCAGTCATGTCCCTGTGTTATTAATAGAGAAGAGTGATGTCATGTGACATCATTCCCAGAATCCTCCACTCTCCAGTCATGTCTGTGTTATTAATAGAGAAGAGTGATGTCATGTGACATCATTCCCAGAATCCTCAAATCTCCAGTCATGTCCCTGTGTTATTAATAGAGAAGAGTGATGTCATGTGACATATTTCCCAGAATCCTCCACTCTCCAGTCATGTCCTGTGTTATTAATAGAGAAGAGTGATGTCATGTGACATATTTCCCAGAATCCTCACCTCTCCGGTCATGTCCTGTGTTATTAATAGAGAAAAGTGATGTCATGTGACATATTTCCCAGAATCCTCTCCTCCCCAGTCATGTCCTGTGTTATTAATAGAGAAGAGTTATGTCATGTGACATATTTCCCAGAATCCTCACCTCTCCAGTCATGTCCTGTGTTATTAATAGAGAAGAGTGATGTCATGTGACATATTTCCCAGAATCCTCCCCTCTCCAGTCATGTCCATGTGTTATTTATAGAGAAGAGTGATGTCATGTGACATATTTCCCAGAATCCTCTCCTCTCCTGTCATGTCCTGCGTTATTAATAGAGAAGAGTGATGTCATGTGACATATTTCCAAGAATCCTCAAATCTCCAGTCATGTCCCTGTGTTATTAATAGAGAAGAGTGATGTCATGTGACATATTTCCCAGAATCCTCACCTCTTCTGTCCATGTTTTATTAATAGAGAAGAGTGATGTCATGTGACATATTTCCCAGAATCCTCACCTCTCCGGCCATGTCCCTGTGTTATTAATAGAGAAGAGTGATGTCATGTGACATCATTCCCAGAATCCTCACCTCTCCGGTCATGTCCTGTGTTATTAATAGAGAAGAGTGGTGTCATGTGACATCATTCCCAGAATCCTCCACTCTGCAGTCATGTCCTGTGTTATTAATAGAGAAGAGTGATGTCATGTGACAAATTTCCCAGAATCCTCTCCTCTCCAGTCATGTCCCTGTGTTAATAATAGAGAAGAGTGATGTCATGTGACATCATTCCCAGAATCCTCCACTTCTCCAGTCATGTCCTGTGTTATTAATAGAGAAGAGTGATGTCATGTGACATATTTCCCAGAATCCTCCCCTCTCCAGTCATGTCCCTGTGTTATTAATAGAGAAAAGTGATGCAATGTGACATCATTACCAGAGTCCTCACCTCTCCGGTCATGTCCCTGTTTTGTTAATAGAGAAGAGTGATGTCATGTGACATCATTCCCAGAATCCTCTCCTCTCCAGTCATGTCCTGTGTTATTAATAGAGAAGAGTGATGTCATGTGACATATTTCCCAGAATCCTCACCTCTCCGGTCATGTCCTGTGTTATTAATAGAGAAGAGTGATGTCATGTGACATATTTCCCAGAATCCTCCCCTCTCCAGTCATGTCCTGTGTTATTAATAGAGAAGAGTGATGTCATGTGACATATTTCCCAGAATCCTCACCTCTCCGGTAATGTCCCTGTGTTATTAATAGAGAAGAGTGATGTCATGTGACATCATTCCCAGAATCCTCCACTCTCCAGTCATGTCTGTGTTATTAATAGAGAAGAGTGATGTCATGTGACATTATTCCCAGAATCCTCTCCTCTCCAGTCATGTCCCTGTGTTATTAATAGAGAAGAGTGATGTCATGTGACATCATTCCCAGAATCCTCCACTCTCCAGTCATGTCTGTGTTATTAATAGAGAAGAGTGATGTCATGTGACATATTTCCCAGAATCCTCACCTCTCCGGTCATGTCCCTGTGTTATTAATAGAGAAGAGTGATGTCATGGGACATATTTCCCAGAATCCTCACCTCTCCAGTCATGTCCATGTGTTATTTATAGAGAAGAGTGATGTCATGTGACATATTTCCCAGAATCCTCACCTCTCCAGTCATGTCCTGTGTTATTAATAGAGAAGAGTGATGTCATGTGACAAATTTCCCAGAATCCTCTCCTCTCCAGTCATGTCCCTGTGTTATTAATAGAGAAGAGTGATGTCATGTGACATCATTCCCAGAATCCTCCACTATCCAGTCATGTCCTGTTATTAATAGAGAAGAGTGATGTCATGTGACATATTCCCCAGAATCCTCCACTCTCCAGTCATGTCCTGTGTTATTAATAGAGAAGATTGATGTCATGTGACATATTTCCCAGAATCCTCACCTCTCCTGTCATGTCCTGTGTAATTAATAGAGAAGAGTGATGTCATGTGACATATTTCCCAGAATCCTCACCTCTCCAGTCATGTCTGTGTTATTAATAGAGAAGAGTGATGTCATGTGACATATTTCCCAGAATCCTCACCTCTCCAGTCATGTCCATGTGTTATTTATAGAGAAGAGTGATGTCATGTGACATATTTCCCAGAATCCTCACCTCTCCAGTCATGTCCTGTGTTATTAATAGAGAAGAGTGATGTCATGTGACATATTTCCCAGAATCCTCACCTCTCCAGTCATGTCCCTGTGTTATTAATATAGAAGAGTGATGTCATGTGACATCATTCCCAGAATCCTCAAATCTCCAGTCATGTCCCTGTGTTATTAATAGAGAAGAGTGATGTCATGTGACATATTTCCCAGAATCCTCACCTCTCCAGTCATGTCTGTGTTATTAATAGAGAAGAGTGATGTCATGTGACATCATTCCCAGAATCCTCAAATCTCCAGTCATGTCCCTGTGTTATTAATAGAGAAGAGTGATGTCATGTGACATCATTCCCAGAATCCTCTCCTCTCCAGTCATGTCCCTGTGTTATTAATAGAGAAGAGTGATGTCATGTGACATCATTCCCAGAATCCTCCACTCTCCAGTCATGTCTGTGTTATTAATAGAGAAGAGTGATGTCATGTGACATCATTCCCAGAATCCTCAAATCTCCAGTCATGTCCCTGTGTTATTAATAGAGAAAAGTGATGTCATGTGACATATTTCCCAGAATCCTCCACTCTCCAGTCATGTCTGTGTTATTAATAGAGAAGAGTGATGTCATGTGACATATTTCCCAGAATCCTCACCTCTCCAGTCATGTCCCTGTGTTATTAATAGAGAAGAGTGATGTCATGTGACATATTTCCCAGAATCCTCACCTCTTCTGTCCATGTTTTATTAATAGAGAAGAATGATGTCATGTGACATATTTCCCAGAATCCTCAACTCTCCGGTCATGTCCCTGTGTTATTAATAGAGAAGAGTGATGTCATGTGACATCATTCCCAGAATCCTCACCTCTCCGGTCATGCCCTGTGTTATTAATAGAGAAGAGTGGTGTCATGTGACATCATTCCCAGAATCCTCCACTCTGCAGTCATGTCCTGTGTTATTAATAGAGAAGAGTGATGTCATGTGACAAATTTCCCAGAATCCTCTCCTCTCCAGTCATGTCCCTGTGTTATTAATAGAGAAGAGTGATGTCATGTGACATCATTCCCAGAATGCTCCACTTCTCCAGTCATGTCCTGTGTTATTAATAGAGAAAAATGATGTCATGTGACATATTTCCCAGAATCCTCCCCTCTCCAGTCATGTCCCTGTGTTATTAATAGAGAAAAGTGATGCAATGTGACATCATTCCCAGAATCCTCTCCTCTCCAGTCATATCCTGTGTTATTAATAGAGAAGAGTGATGTCATGTGACATATTTCCCAGAATCCTCACCTCTCCAGTCATGTCCTGTGTTATTAATAGAGAAGAGTGATGTCATGTGACATATTTCCCAGAATCCTCACCTCTCCAGTCATGTCCCTGTGTTATTAATAGAGAAGAGTGATGTCATGTGACATCATTCCCAGAATCCTCAAATCTCCAGTCATGTCCCTGTGTTATTAATAGAGAAGAGTGATGTCATGTGACATATTTCCCAGAATCCTCACCTCTCCAGTCATGTCTGTGTTATTAATAGAGAAGAGTGATGTCATGTGACATCATTCCCAGAATCCTCAAATCTCCAGTCATGTCCCTGTGTTATTAATAGAGAAGAGTGATGTCATGTGACATCATTCCCAGAATCCTCTCCTCTCCAGTCATGTCCCTGTGTTATTAATAGAGAAGAGTAATGTCATGTGACATCATTCCCAGAATCCTCCACTCTCCAGTCATGTCTGTGTTATTAATAGAGAAGAGTGATGTCATGTGACATCATTCCCAGAATCCTCAAATCTCCAGTCATGTCCCTGTGTTATTAATAGAGAAGAGTGATGTCATGTGACATATTTCCCAGAATCCTCCACTCTCCAGTCATGTCCTGTGTTATTAATAGAGAAAAGTGATGTCATGTGACATATTTCCCAGAATCCTCTCCTCCCCAGTCATGTCCTGTGTTATTAATAGAGAAGAGTTATGTCATGTGACATTTTTCCCAGAATCCTCACCTCTCCAGTCATGTCCTGTGTTATTAATAGAGAAGAGTGATGTCATGTGACATATTTCCCAGAATCCTCACCTCTCCGGTCATGTCCTGTGTTATTAATAGAGAAGAGTGATGTCATGTGACATATTTCCCAGAATCCTCCCCTCTCCAGTCATGTCCTGTGTTATTAATAGAGAAGAGTGATGTCATGTGACATATTTCCCAGAATCCTCACCTCTCCGGTAATGTCCCTGTGTTATTAATAGAGAAGAGTGATGTCATGTGACATCATTCCCAGAATCCTCCACTCTCCAGTCATGTCCTGTTATTAATAGAGAAGAGTGATGTCATGTGACATATTCCCCAGAATCCTCCACTCTCCAGTCATGTCCTGTGTTATTAATAGAGAAGATTGATGTCATGTGACATATTTCCCAGAATCCTCATCTCTCCTGTCATGTCCTGTGTTATTAATAGAGAAGAGTGATGTCATGTGACATATTTCCCAGAATCCTCACCTCTCCAGTCATGTCTGTGTTATTAATAGAGAAGAGTGATGTCATGTGACATATTTCCCAGAATCCTCACCTCTCCAGTCATGTCCATGTGTTATTTATAGAGAAGAGTGATGTCATGTGACATATTTCCCAGAATCCTCACCTCTCCAGTCATGTCCTGTGTTATTAATAGAGAAGAGTGATGTCATGTGACATATTTCCCAGAATCCTCACCTCTCCAGTCATGTCCCTGTGTTATTAATAGAGAAGAGTGATGTCATGTGACATCATTCCCAGAATCCTCAAATCTCCAGTCATGTCCCTGTGTTATTAATAGAGAAGAGTGATGTCATGTGACATCATTCCCAGAATCCTCTCCTCTCCAGTCATGTCCCTGTGTTATTAATAGAGAAGAGTGATGTCATGTGACATCATTCCCAGAATCCTCCACTCTCCAGTCATGTCTGTGTTATTAATAGAGAAGAGTGATGTCATGTGACATCATTCCCAGAATCCTCAAATCTCCAGTCATGTCCCTGTGTTATTAATAGAGAAGAGTGATGTCATGTGACATATTTCCCAGAATCCTCCACTCTCCAGTCATGTCTGTGTTATTAATAGAGAAGAGTGATGTCATGTGACATATTTCCCAGAATCCTCACCTCTCCAGTCATGTCCCTGTGTTATTAATAGAGAAGAGTGATGTCATGTGACATATTTCCCAGAATCCTCACCTCTTCTGTCCATGTTTTATTAATAGAGAAGAATGATGTCATGTGACATATTTCCCAGAATCCTCAACTCTCCGGTCATGTCCCTGTGTTATTAATAGAGAAGAGTGATGTCATGTGACATCATTCCCAGAATCCTCACCTCTCCGGTCATGCCCTGTGTTATTAATAGAGAAGAGTGGTGTCATGTGACATCATTCCCAGAATCCTCCACTCTGCAGTCATGTCCTGTGTTATTAATAGAGAAGAGTGATGTCATGTGACAAATTTCCCAGAATCCTCTCCTCTCCAGTCATGTCCCTGTGTTATTAATAGAGAAGAGTGATGTCATGTGACATCATTCCCAGAATGCTCCACTTCTCCAGTCATGTCCTGTGTTATTAATAGAGAAAAATGATGTCATGTGACATATTTCCCAGAATCCTCCCCTCTCCAGTCATGTCCCTGTGTTATTAATAGAGAAAAGTGATGCAATGTGACATCATTCCCAGAATCCTCTCCTCTCCAGTCATGTCCTGTGTTATTAATAGAGAAGAGTGATGTCATGTGACATATTTCCCAGAATCCTCACCTCTCCGGTCATGTCCTGTGTTATTAATAGAGAAAAGTGATGTCATGTGACATATTTCCCAGAATCCTCTCCTCCCCAGTCATGTCCTGTGTTATTAATAGAGAAGAGTTATGTCATGTGACATTTTTCCCAGAATCCTCACCTCTCCAGTCATGTCCTGTGTTATTAATAGAGAAGAGTGATGTCATGTGACATATTTCCCAGAATCCTCACCTCTCCGGTCATGTCCTGTGTTATTAATAGAGAAGAGTGATGTCATGTGACATATTTCCCAGAATCCTCCCCTCTCCAGTCATGTCCTGTGTTATTAATAGAGAAGAGTGATGTCATGTGACATATTTCCCAGAATCCTCACCTCTCCGGTAATGTCCCTGTGTTATTAATAGAGAAGAGTGATGTCATGTGACATCATTCCCAGAATCCTCCACTCTCCAGTCATGTCTGTGTTATTAATAGAGAAGAGTGATGTCATGTGCCATCATTCCCAGAATCCTCTCCTCTCCAGTCATGTCCCTGTGTTATTAATAGAGAAGAGTGATGTCATGTGACATCATTCCCAGAATCCTCCACTCTCCAGTCATGTCTGTGTTATTAATAGAGAAGAGTGATGTCATGTGACATATTTCCCAGAATCCTCAAATCTCCAGTCATGTCCCTGTGTTATTAGTAGAGAAGAGTGATGTCATGTGACATATTTCCCAGAATCCTCACCTCTCCAGTCATGTCCCTGTGTTATTAATAGAGAAGAGTGATGTCATGTGACATCATTCCCAGAATCCTCACCTCTCCGGTCATGTCTGTGTTATTAATAGAGAAGAGTGATGTCATGTGACATATTTCCCAGAATCCTCACCTCTCCAGTCATGTCCCTGTGTTATTAATAGAGAAGAGTGATGTCATGTGACATCATTCCCAGAATCCTCCACTCTCCAGTCATGTCTGTGTTATTAATAGAGAAGAGTGATGTCATGTGACATTATTCCCAGAATCCTCTCCTCTCCAGTCATGTCCCTGTGTTATTAATAGAGAAGAGTGATGTCATGTGACATCATTCCCAGAATCCTCCACTCTCCAATCATGTCTGTGTTATTAATAGAGAAGAGTGATGTCATGTGACATATTTTCCAGAATCCTCACCTCTCGGGTCATGTCCCTGTGTTATTAATAGAGAAGAGTGATGTCATGGGACATATTTCCCAGAATCCTCACCTCTCCAGTCATGTCCATGTGTTATTTATAGAGAAGAGTGATGTCATGTGACATATTTCCCAGAATCCTCACCTCTCCAGTCATGTCCTGTGTTATTAATAGAGAAGAGTGATGTCATGTGACAAATTTCCCAGAATCCTCACCTCTTCTGTCCATGTTTTATTAATAGAGAAGAGTGATGTCATGTGACATATTTCCCAGAATCCTCAACTCTCCGGTCATGTCCCTGTGTTATTAATAGAGAAGAGTGATGTCATGTGACATCATTCCCAGAATCCTCACCTCTCCGGTCATGTCCTGTGTTATTAATAGAGAAGAGTGGTGTCATGTGACATCATTCCCAGAATCCTCCACTCTGCAGTCATGTCCTGTGTTATTAATAGAGAAGAGTGATGTCATGTGACAAATTTCCCAGAATCCTCTCCTCTCCAGTCATGTCCCTGTGTTATTAATAGAGAAGAGTGATGTCATGTGACATCATTCCCAGAATGCTCCACTTCTCCAGTCATGTCCTGTGTTATTAATAGAGAAGAGTGATGTCATGTGACATATTTCCCAGAATCCTCCCCTCTCCAGTCATGTCCCTGTGTTATTAATAGAGAAAAGTGATGCAATGTGACATCATTCCCAGAATCCTCTCCTCTCCAGTCATGTCCTGTGTTATTAATAGAGAAGAGTGATGTCATGTGACATATTTCCCAGAATCCTCACCTCTCCGGTCATGTCCTGTGTTATTAATAGAGAAAAGTGATGTCATGTGACATATTTCCCAGAATCCTCTCCTCCCCAGTCATGTCCTGTGTTATTAATAGAGAAGAGTTATGTCATGTGACATATTTCCCAGAATCCTCACCTCTCCAGTCATGTCCTGTGTTATTAATAGAGAAGAGTGATGTCATGTGACATATTTCCCAGAATCCTCACCTCTTCGGTCATGTCCTGTGTTATTAATAGAGAAGAGTGATGTCATGTGACATATTTCCCAGAATCCTCCCCTCTCCAGTCATGTCCTGTGTTATTAATAGAGAAGAGTGATGTCATGTGACATATTTCCCAGAATCCTCACCTCTCCGGTAATGTCCCTGTGTTATTAATAGAGAAGAGTGATGTCATGTGACATCATTCCCAGAATCCTCCACTCTCCAGTCATGTCTGTGTTATTAATAGAGAAGAGTGATGTCATGTGCCATCATTCCCAGAATCCTCTCCTCTCCAGTCATGTCCCTGTGTTATTAATAGAGAAGAGTGATGTCATGTGACATCATTCCCAGAATCCTCCACTCTCCAGTCATGTCTGTGTTATTAATAGAGAAGAGTGATGTCATGTGACATATTTCCCAGAATCCTCAAATCTCCAGTCATGTCCCTGTGTTATTAGTAGAGAAGAGTGATGTCATGTGACATATTTCCCAGAATCCTCACCTCTCCGGTCATGTCCCTGTGTTATTAATAGAGAAGAGTGATGTCATGTGGCATATTTCCCAGAATCCTCACCTCTCCGGTCATGTCCTGTGTTATTAATAGAGAAGAGTGATGTCATGTGACATATTTCCCAGAATCCTCACCTCTCCAGTCATGTCCCTGTGTTATTAATAGAGAAGAGTGATGTCATGTGACATCATTCCCAGAATCCTCCACTCTCCAGTCATGTCTGTGTTATTAATAGAGAAGAGTGATGTCATGTGACATATTTCCCAGAATCCTCACCTCTCCAGTCATGCCCCTGTGTTATTAATAGAGAAGAGTGATGTCATGTGACATCATTCCCAGAATCCTCCACTCTCCAGTCATGTCTGTGTTATTAATAGAGAAGAGTGATGTCATGTGACATCATTCCCAGAATCCCCTCCTCTCCAGTCATGTCCCTGTGTTATTAATAGAGAAGAGTGATGTCATGTGACATCATTCCCAGAATCCTCCACTCTCCAGTCATGTCTGTGTTATTAATAGAGAAGAGTGATGTCATGTGACATCATTCCCAGAATCCTCAAATCTCCAGTCATGTCCCTGTGTTATTAACAGAGAAGAGTGATGTCATGTGACATCATTCCCAGAATCCTCTCCTCTCCAGTCATGTCCCTGTGTTATTAATAGAGAAGAGTGATGTCATGTGACATCATTCCCAGAATCCTCTCCTCTCCAGTCATGTCCTGTGTTATTAATAGAGAAGAGTGATGTCATGTGACATATTTCCCAGAATCCTCACCTCTCCGGTCATGTCCCTGTGTTATTAATAGAGAAGAGTGATGTCATGTGACAAATTTCCCAGAATCCTCTCCTCTCCAGTCATGTCCCTGTGTTATTAATAGAGAAGAGTGATGTCATGTGACATCATTCCCAGAATCCTCCACTATCCAGTCATGTCCTGTTATTAATAGAGAAGAGTGATGTCATGTGACATATTCCCCAGAATCCTCCACTCTCCAGTCATGTCCTGTGTTATTAATAGAGAAGATTGATGTCATGTGACATATTTCCCAGAATCCTCACCTCTCCTGTCATGTCCTGTGTTATTAATAGAGAAGAGTGATGTCATGTGACATATTTCCCAGAATCCTCACCTCTCCAGTCATGTCTGTGTTATTAATAGAGAAGAGTGATGTCATGTGACATATTTCCCAGAATCCTCACCTCTCCAGTCATGTCCATGTGTTATTTATAGAGAAGAGTGATGTCATGTGACATATTTCCCAGAATCCTCACCTCTCCAGTCATGTCCTGTGTTATTAATAGAGAAGAGTGATGTCATGTGACATATTTCCCAGAATCCTCACCTCTCCAGTCATGTCCCTGTGTTATTAATAGAGAAGAGTGATGTCATGTGACATCATTCCCAGAATCCTCACCTCTCCAGTCATGTCCCTGTGTTATTAATAGAGAAGAGTGATGTCATATGACATCATTCCCAGAATCCTCCACTCTCCAGTCATGTCTGTGTTATTAATAGAGAAGAGTGATGTCATGTGACATATTTCCCAGAATCCTCACCTCTCCAGTCATGCCCCTGTGTTATTAATAGAGAAGAGTGATGTCATGTGACATCATTCCCAGAATCCTCCACTCTCCAGTCATGTCTGTGTTATTAATAGAGAAGAGTGATGTCATGTGACATCATTCCCAGAATCCCCTCCTCTCCAGTCATGTCCCTGTGTTATTAATAGAGAAGAGTGATGTCATGTGACATCATTCCCAGAATCCTCCACTCTCCAGTCATGTCTGTGTTATTAATAGAGAAGAGTGATGTCATGTGACATCATTCCCAGAATCCTCAAATCTCCAGTCATGTCCCTGTGTTATTAACAGAGAAGAGTGATGTCATGTGACATCATTCCCAGAATCCTCTCCTCTCCAGTCATGTCCCTGTGTTATTAATAGAGAAGAGTGATGTCATGTGACATCATTCCCAGAATCCTCTCCTCTCCAGTCATGTCCTGTGTTATTAATAGAGAAGAGTGATGTCATGTGACATATTTCCCAGAATCCTCACCTCTCCGGTCATGTCCTGTGTTATTAATAGAGAAGAGTGATGTCATGTGACAAATTTCCCAGAATCCTCTCCTCTCCAGTCATGTCCCTGTGTTATTAATAGAGAAGAGTGATGTCATGTGACATCATTCCCAGAATCCTCCACTATCCAGTCATGTCCTGTTATTAATAGAGAAGAGTGATGTCATGTGACATATTCCCCAGAATCCTCCACTCTCCAGTCATGTCCTGTGTTATTAATAGAGAAGATTGATGTCATGTGACATATTTCCCAGAATCCTCACCTCTCCTGTCATGTCCTGTGTTATTAATAGAGAAGAGTGATGTCATGTGACATATTTCCCAGAATCCTCACCTCTCCAGTCATGTCTGTGTTATTAATAGAGAAGAGTGATGTCATGTGACATATTTCCCAGAATCCTCACCTCTCCAGTCATGTCCATGTGTTATTTATAGAGAAGAGTGATGTCATGTGACATATTTCCCAGAATCCTCACCTCTCCAGTCATGTCCTGTGTTATTAATAGAGAAGAGTGATGTCATGTGACATATTTCCCAGAATCCTCACCTCTCCAGTCATGTCCCTGTGTTATTAATAGAGAAGAGTGATGTCATGTGACATTATTCCCAGAATCCTCAAATCTCCAGTCATGTCCCTGTGTTATTAATAGAGAAGAGTGATGTCATGTGACATATTTCCCAGAATCCTCACCTCTCCAGTCATGTCTGTGTTATTAATAGAGAAGAGTGATGTCATGTGACATCATTCCCAGAATCCTCAAATCTCCAGTCATGTCCCTGTGTTATTAATAGAGAAGAGTGATGTCATGTGACATCATTCCCAGAATCCTCTCCTCTCCAGTCATGTCCCTGTGTTATTAATAGAGAAGAGTGATGTCATGTGACATCATTCCCAGAATCCTCCACTCTCCAGTCATGTCTGTGTTATTAATAGAGAAGAGTGATGTCATGTGACATCATTCCCAGAATCCTCAAATCTCCAGTCATGTCCCTGTGTTATTAATAGAGAAGAGTGATGTCATGTGACATATTTCCCAGAATCCTCCACTCTCCAGTCATGTCTGTGTTATTAATAGAGAAGAGTGATGTCATGTGACATATTTCCCAGAATCCTCACCTCTCCAGTCATGTCCCTGTGTTATTAATAGAGAAGAGTGATGTCATGTGACATATTTCCCAGAATCCTCACCTCTTCTGTCCATGTTTTATTAATAGAGAAGAATGATGTCATGTGACATATTTCCCAGAATCCTCAACTCTCCGGTCATGTCCCTGTGTTATTAATAGAGAAGAGTGATGTCATGTGACATCATTCCCAGAATCCTCACCTCTCCGGTCATGCCCTGTGTTATTAATAGAGAAGAGTGGTGTCATGTGACATCATTCCCAGAATCCTCCACTCTGCAGTCATGTCCTGTGTTATTAATAGAGAAGAGTGATGTCATGTGACAAATTTCCCAGAATCCTCTCCTCTCCAGTCATGTCCCTGTGTTATTAATAGAGAAGAGTGATGTCATGTGACATCATTCCCAGAATGCTCCACTTCTCCAGTCATGTCCTGTGTTATTAATAGAGAAAAATGATGTCATGTGACATATTTCCCAGAATCCTCCCCTCTCCAGTCATGTCCCTGTGTTATTAATAGAGAAAAGTGATGCAATGTGACATCATTCCCAGAATCCTCTCCTCTCCAGTCATGTCCTGTGTTATTAATAGAGAAGAGTGATGTCATGTGACATATTTCCCAGAATCCTCACCTCTCCGGTCATGTCCTGTGTTATTAATAGAGAAAAGTGATGTCGTGTGACATATTTCCCAGAATCCTCTCCTCCCCAGTCATGTCCTGTGTTATTAATAGAGAAGAGTTATGTCATGTGACATATTTCCCAGAATCCTCACCTCTCCAGTCATGTCCTGTGTTATTAATAGAGAAGAGTGATGTCATGTGACATATTTCCCAGAATCCTCACCTCTCCGGTCATGTCCTGTGTTATTAATAGAGAAGAGTGATGTCATGTGACATATTTCCCAGAATCCTCCCCTCTCCAGTCATGTCCTGTGTTATTAATAGAGAAGAGTGATGTCATGTGACATATTTCCCAGAATCCTCACCTCTCCGGTAATGTCCCTGTGTTATTAATAGAGAAGAGTGATGTCATGTGACATCATTCCCAGAATCCTCCACTCTCCAGTCATGTCTGTGTTATTAATAGAGAAGAGTGATGTCATGTGCCATCATTCCCAGAATCCTCTCCTCTCCAGTCATGTCCCTGTGTTATTAATAGAGAAGAGTGATGTCATGTGACATCATTCCCAGAATCCTCCACTCTCCAGTCATGTCTGTGTTATTAATAGAGAAGAGTGATGTCATGTGACATATTTCCCAGAATCCTCAAATCTCCAGTCATGTCCCTGTGTTATTAGTAGAGAAGAGTGATGTCATGTGACATATTTCCCAGAATCCTCACCTCTCCGGTCATGTCCCTGTGTTATTAATAGAGAAGAGTGATGTCATGTGACATCATTCCCAGAATCCTCCACTCTCCAGTCATGTCTGTGTTATTAATAGAGAAGAGTGATGTCATGTGACATCATTCCCAGAATCCTCAAATCTCCAGTCATGTCCCTGTGTTATTAACAGAGAAGAGTGATGTCATGTGACATCATTCCCAGAATCCTCTCCTCTCCAGTCATGTCCCTGTGTTATTAATAGAGAAGAGTGATGTCATGTGACATCATTCCCAGAATCCTCTCCTCTCCAGTCATGTCCTGTGTTATTAATAGAGAAGAGTGATGTCATGTGACATATTTCCCAGAATCCTCACCTCTCCGGTCATGTCCCTGTGTTATTAATAGAGAAGAGTGATGTCATGTGGCATATTTCCCAGAATCCTCACCTCTCCGGTCATGTCCTGTGTTATTAATAGAGAAGAGTGATGTCATGTGACATATTTCCCAGAATCCTCACCTCTCCAGTCATGTCCCTGTGTTATTAATAGAGAAGAGTGATGTCATGTGACATCATTCCCAGAATCCTCCACTCTCCAGTCATGTCTGTGTTATTAATAGAGAAGAGTGATGTCATGTGACATATTTCCCAGAATCCTCACCTCTCCAGTCATGCCCCTGTGTTATTAATAGAGAAGAGTGATGTCATGTGACATCATTCCCAGAATCCTCCACTCTCCAGTCATGTCTGTGTTATTAATAGAGAAGAGTGATGTCATGTGACATCATTCCCAGAATCCCCTCCTCTCCAGTCATGTCCCTGTGTTATTAATAGAGAAGAGTGATGTCATGTGACATCATTCCCAGAATCCTCCACTCTCCAGTCATGTCTGTGTTATTAATAGAGAAGAGTGATGTCATGTGACATCATTCCCAGAATCCTCAAATCTCCAGTCATGTCCCTGTGTTATTAACAGAGAAGAGTGATGTCATGTGACATCATTCCCAGAATCCTCTCCTCTCCAGTCATGTCCCTGTGTTATTAATAGAGAAGAGTGATGTCATGTGACATCATTCCCAGAATCCTCTCCTCTCCAGTCATGTCCTGTGTTATTAATAGAGAAGAGTGATGTCATGTGACATATTTCCCAGAATCCTCACCTCTCCGGTCATGTCCTGTGTTATTAATAGAGAAGAGTTATGTCATGTGACAAATTTCCCAGAATCCTCTCCTCTCCAGTCATGTCCCTGTGTTATTAATAGAGAAGAGTGATGTCATGTGACATCATTCCCAGAATCCTCACCTCTCCTGTCATGTCCTGTGTTATTAATAGAGAAGAGTGATGTCATGTGACATATTTCCCAGAATCCTCACCTCTCCAGTCATGTCTGTGTTATTAATAGAGAAGAGTGATGTCATGTGACATATTTCCCAGAATCCTCACCTCTCCAGTCATGTCCATGTGTTATTTATAGAGAAGAGTGATGTCATGTGACATATTTCCCAGAATCCTCACCTCTCCAGTCATGTCCTGTGTTATTAATAGAGAAGAGTGATGTCATGTGACATATTTCCCAGAATCCTCACCTCTCCAGTCATGTCCCTGTGTTATTAATAGAGAAGAGTGATGTCATGTGACATCATTCCCAGAATCCTCAAATCTCCAGTCATGTCCCTGTGTTATTAATAGAGAAGAGTGATGTCATGTGACATATTTCCCAGAATCCTCACCTCTCCAGTCATGTCTGTGTTATTAATAGAGAAGAGTGATGTCATGTGACATCATTCCCAGAATCCTCAAATCTCCAGTCATGTCCCTGTGTTATTAATAGAGAAGAGTGATGTCATGTGACATCATTCCCAGAATCCTCTCCTCTCCAGTCATGTCCCTGTGTTATTAATAGAAAAGAGTGATGTCATGTGACATCATTCCCAGAATCCTCCACTCTCCAGTCATGTCTGTGTTATTAATAGAGAAGAGTGATGTCATGTGACATCATTCCCAGAATCCTCAAATCTCCAGTCATGTCCCTGTGTTATTAATAGAGAAGAGTGATGTCATGTGACATATTTCCCAGAATCCTCCACTCTCCAGTCATGTCTGTGTTATTAATAGAGAAGAGTGATGTCATGTGACATATTTCCCAGAATCCTCACCTCTCCAGTCATGTCCCTGTGTTATTAATAGAGAAGAGTGATGTCATGTGACATATTTCCCAGAATCCTCACCTCTTCTGTCCATGTTTTATTAATAGAGAAGAATGATGTCATGTGACATATTTCCCAGAATCCTCAACTCTCCGGTCATGTCCCTGTGTTATTAATAGAGAAGAGTGATGTCATGTGACATCATTCCCAGAATCCTCACCTCTCCGGTCATGCCCTGTGTTATTAATAGAGAAGAGTGGTGTCATGTGACATCATTCCCAGAATCCTCCACTCTGCAGTCATGTCCTGTGTTATTAATAGAGAAGAGTGATGTCATGTGACAAATTTCCCAGAATCCTCTCCTCTCCAGTCATGTCCCTGTGTTATTAATAGAGAAGAGTGATGTCATGTGACATCATTCCCAGAATGCTCCACTTCTCCAGTCATGTCCTGTGTTATTAATAGAGAAAAATGATGTCATGTGACATATTTCCCAGAATCCTCCCCTCTCCAGTCATGTCCCTGTGTTATTAATAGAGAAAAGTGATGCAATGTGACATCATTCCCAGAATCCTCTCCTCTCCAGTCATGTCCTGTGTTATTAATAGAGAAGAGTGATGTCATGTGACATATTTCCCAGAATCCTCACCTCTCCGGTCATGTCCTGTGTTATTAATAGAGAAAAGTGATGTCATGTGACATATTTCCCAGAATCCTCTCCTCCCCAGTCATGTCCTGTGTTATTAATAGAGAAGAGTTATGTCATGTGACATATTTCCCAGAATCCTCACCTCTCCAGTCATGTCCTGTGTTATTAATAGAGAAGAGTGATGTCATGTGACATATTTCCCAGAATCCTCACCTCTCCGGTCATGTCCTGTGTTATTAATAGAGAAGAGTGATGTCATGTGACATATTTCCCAGAATCCTCCCCTCTCCAGTCATGTCCTGTGTTATTAATAGAGAAGAGTGATGTCATGTGACATATTTCCCAGAATCCTCACCTCTCCGGTAATGTCCCTGTGTTATTAATAGAGAAGAGTGATGTCATGTGACATCATTCCCAGAATCCTCCACTCTCCAGTCATGTCTGTGTTATTAATAGAGAAGAGTGATGTCATGTGCCATCATTCCCAGAATCCTCTCCTCTCCAGTCATGTCCCTGTGTTATTAATAGAGAAGAGTGATGTCATGTGACATCATTCCCAGAATCCTCCACTCTCCAGTCATGTCTGTGTTATTAATAGAGAAGAGTGATGTCATGTGACATATTTCCCAGAATCCTCAAATCTCCAGTCATGTCCCTGTGTTATTAGTAGAGAAGAGTGATGTCATGTGACATATTTCCCAGAATCCTCACCTCTCCGGTCATGTCCCTGTGTTATTAATAGAGAAGAGTGATGTCATGTGGCATATTTCCCAGAATCCTCACCTCTCCGGTCATGTCCTGTGTTATTAATAGAGAAGAGTGATGTCATGTGACATATTTCCCAGAATCCTCACCTCTCCAGTCATGTCCCTGTGTTATTAATAGAGAAGAGTGATGTCATGTGACATCATTCCCAGAATCCTCAAATCTCCAGTCATGTCCCTGTGTTATTAATAGAGAAGAGTGATGTCATGTGACATATTTCCCAGAATCCTCACCTCTCCAGTCATGTCTGTGTTATTAATAGAGAAGAGTGATGTCATGTGACATCATTCCCAGAATCCTCAAATCTCCAGTCATGTCCCTGTGTTATTAATAGAGAAGAGTGATGTCATGTGACATCATTCCCAGAATCCTCTCCTCTCCAGTCATGTCCCTGTGTTATTAATAGAGAAGAGTGATGTCATGTGACATCATTCCCAGAATCCTCCACTCTCCAGTAATGTCTGTGTTATTAATAGAGAAGAGTGATGTCATGTGACATCATTCCCAGAATCCTCAAATCTCCAGTCATGTCCCTGTGTTATTAATAGAGAAGAGTGATGTCATGTGACATATTTCCCAGAATCCTCCACTCTCCAGTCATGTCTGTGTTATTAATAGAGAAGAGTGATGTCATGTGACATATTTCCCAGAATCCTCACCTCTCCAGTCATGTCCCTGTGTTATTAATAGAGAAGAGTGATGTCATGTGACATATTTCCCAGAATCCTCACCTCTTCTGTCCATGTTTTATTAATAGAGAAGAATGATGTCATGTGACATATTTCCCAGAATCCTCAACTCTCCGGTCATGTCCCTGTGTTATTAATAGAGAAGAGTGATGTCATGTGACATCATTCCCAGAATCCTCACCTCTCCGGTCATGCCCTGTGTTATTAATAGAGAAGAGTGGTGTCATGTGACATCATTCCCAGAATCCTCCACTCTGCAGTCATGTCCTGTGTTATTAATAGAGAAGAGTGATGTCATGTGACAAATTTCCCAGAATCCTCTCCTCTCCAGTCATGTCCCTGTGTTATTAATAGAGAAGAGTGATGTCATGTGACATCATTCCCAGAATGCTCCACTTCTCCAGTCATGTCCTGTGTTATTAATAGAGAAAAATGATGTCATGTGACATATTTCCCAGAATCCTCCCCTCTCCAGTCATGTCCCTGTGTTATTAATAGAGAAAAGTGATGCAATGTGACATAATTCCCAGAATCCTCTCCTCTCCAGTCATGTCCTGTGTTATTAATAGAGAAGAGTGATGTCATGTGACATATTTCCCAGAATCCTCACCTCTCCGGTCATGTCCTGTGTTATTAATAGAGAAAAGTGATGTCATGTGACATATTTCCCAGAATCCTCTCCTCCCCAGTCATGTCCTGTGTTATTAATAGAGAAGAGTTATGTCATGTGACATTTTTCCCAGAATCCTCACCTCTCCAGTCATGTCCTGTGTTATTAATAGAGAAGAGTGATGTCATGTGACATATTTCCCAGAATCCTCACCTCTCCGGTCATGTCCTGTGTTATTAATAGAGAAGAGTGATGTCATGTGACATATTTCCCAGAATCCTCCCCTCTCCAGTCATGTCCTGTGTTATTAATAGAGAAGAGTGATGTCATGTGACATATTTCCCAGAATCCTCACCTCTCCGGTAATGTCCCTGTGTTATTAATAGAGAAGAGTGATGTCATGTGACATCATTCCCAGAATCCTCCACTCTCCAGTCATGTCTGTGTTATTAATAGAGAAGAGTGATGTCATGTGCCATCATTCCCAGAATCCTCTCCTCTCCAGTCATGTCCCTGTGTTATTAATAGAGAAGAGTGATGTCATGTGACATCATTCCCAGAATCCTCCACTCTCCAGTCATGTCTGTGTTATTAATAGAGAAGAGTGATGTCATGTGACATATTTCCCAGAATCCTCAAATCTCCAGTCATGTCCCTGTGTTATTAGTAGAGAAGAGTGATGTCATGTGACATATTTCCCAGAATCCTCACCTCTCCAGTCATGTCCCTGTGTTATTAATAGAGAAGAGTGATGTCATGTGACATCATTCCCAGAATCCTCACCTCTCCGGTCATGTCTGTGTTATTAATAGAGAAGAGTGATGTCATGTGACATATTTCCCAGAATCCTCACCTCTCCAGTCATGTCCCTGTGTTATTAATAGAGAAGAGTGATGTCATGTGACATCATTCCCAGAATCCTCCACTCTCCAGTCATGTCTGTGTTATTAATAGAGAAGAGTGATGTCATGTGACATTATTCCCAGAATCCTCTCCTCTCCAGTCATGTCCCTGTGTTATTAATAGAGAAGAGTGATGTCATGTGACATCATTCCCAGAATCCTCCACTCTCCAATCATGTCTGTGTTATTAATAGAGAAGAGTGATGTCATGTGACATATTTTCCAGAATCCTCACCTCTCGGGTCATGTCCCTGTGTTATTAATAGAGAAGAGTGATGTCATGGGACATATTTCCCAGAATCCTCACCTCTCCAGTCATGTCCATGTGTTATTTATAGAGAAGAGTGATGTCATGTGACATATTTCCCAGAATCCTCACCTCTCCAGTCATGTCCTGTGTTATTAATAGAGAAGAGTGATGTCATGTGACAAATTTCCCAGAATCCTCTCCTCTCCTCTCCAGTCATGTCCCTGTGTTATTAATAGAGAAGAGTGATGTCATGTGACATCATTCCCAGAATCCTCCACTATCCAGTCATGTCCTGTTATTAATAAAGAAGAGTGATGTCATGTGACATATTCCCCAGAATCCTCCACTCTCCAGTCATGTCCTGTGTTATTAATAGAGAAGATTGATGTCATGTGACATATTTCCCAGAATCCTCACCTCTCCAGTCATGTCCCTGTGTTATTAATAGAGAAGAGTGATGTCATGTGACATATTTCCCAGAATCCTCACCTCTTCTGTCCATGTTTTATTAATAGAGAAGAATGATGTCATGTGACATATTTCCCAGAATCCTCAACTCTCCGGTCATGTCCCTGTGTTATTAATAGAGAAGAGTGATGTCATGTGACATCATTCCCAGAATCCTCACCTCTCCGGTCATGCCCTGTGTTATTAATAGAGAAGAGTGGTGTCATGTGACATCATTCCCAGAATCCTCCACTCTGCAGTCATGTCCTGTGTTATTAATAGAGAAGAGTGATGTCAGGTGACAAATTTCCCAGAATCCTCTCCTCTCCAGTCATGTCCCTGTGTTATTAATAGAGAAGAGTGATGTCATGTGACATCATTCCCAGAATGCTCCACTTCTCCAGTCATGTCCTGTGTTATTAATAGAGAAAAATGATGTCATGTGACATATTTCCCAGAATCCTCCCCTCTCCAGTCATGTCCCTGTGTTATTAATAGAGAAAAGTGATGCAATGTGACATCATTCCCAGAATCCTCTCCTCTCCAGTCATGTCCTGTGTTATTAATAGAGAAGAGTGATGTCATGTGACATATTTCCCAGAATCCTCACCTCTCCGGTCATGTCCTGTGTTATTAATAGAGAAAAGTGATGTCATGTGACATATTTCCCAGAATCCTCTCCTCCCCAGTCATGTCCTGTGTTATTAATAGAGAAGAGTTATGTCATGTGACATTTTTCCCAGAATCCTCACCTCTCCAGTCATGTCCTGTGTTATTAATAGAGAAGAGTGATGTCATGTGACATATTTCCCAGAATCCTCACCTCTCCGGTCATGTCCTGTGTTATTAATAGAGAAGAGTGATGTCATGTGACATATTTCCCAGAATCCTCCCCTCTCCAGTCATGTCCTGTGTTATTAATAGAGAAGAGTGATGTCATGTGACATATTTCCCAGAATCCTCACCTCTCCGGTAATGTCCCTGTGTTATTAATAGAGAAGAGTGATGTCATGTGACATCATTCCCAGAATCCTCCACTCTCCAGTCATGTCTGTGTTATTAATAGAGAAGAGTGATGTCATGTGCCATCATTCCCAGAATCCTCTCCTCTCCAGTCATGTCCCTGTGTTATTAATAGAGAAGAGTGATGTCATGTGACATCATTCCCAGAATCCTCCACTCTCCAGTCATGTCTGTGTTATTAATAGAGAAGAGTGATGTCATGTGACATATTTCCCAGAATCCTCAAATCTCCAGTCATGTCCCTGTGTTATTAGTAGAGAAGAGTGATGTCATGTGACATATTTCCCAGAATCCTCACCTCTCCAGTCATGTCCCTGTGTTATTAATAGAGAAGAGTGATGTCATGTGACATCATTCCCAGAATCCTCACCTCTCCGGTCATGTCTGTGTTATTAATAGAGAAGAGTGATGTCATGTGACATATTTCCCAGAATCCTCACCTCTCCAGTCATGTCCCTGTGTTATTAATAGAGAAGAGTGATGTCATGTGACATCATTCCCAGAATCCTCCACTCTCCAGTCATGTCTGTGTTATTAATAGAGAAGAGTGATGTCATGTGACATTATTCCCAGAATCCTCTCCTCTCCAGTCATGTCCCTGTGTTATTAATAGAGAAGAGTGATGTCATGTGACATCATTCCCAGAATCCTCCACTCTCCAATCATGTCTGTGTTATTAATAGAGAAGAGTGATGTCATGTGACATATTTTCCAGAATCCTCACCTCTCGGGTCATGTCCCTGTGTTATTAATAGAGAAGAGTGATGTCATGGGACATATTTCCCAGAATCCTCACCTCTCCAGTCATGTCCATGTGTTATTTATAGAGAAGAGTGATGTCATGTGACATATTTCCCAGAATCCTCACCTCTCCAGTCATGTCCTGTGTTATTAATAGAGAAGAGTGATGTCATGTGACAAATTTCCCAGAATCCTCTCCTCTCCAGTCATGTCCCTGTGTTATTAATAGAGAAGAGTGATGTCATGTGACATCATTCCCAGAATCCTCCACTATCCAGTCATGTCCTGTTATTAATAAAGAAGAGTGATGTCATGTGACATATTCCCCAGAATCCTCCACTCTCCAGTCATGTCCTGTGTTATTAATAGAGAAGATTGATGTCATGTGACATATTTCCCAGAATCCTCACCTCTCCTGTCATGTCCTGTGTTATTAATAGAGAAGAGTGATGTCATGTGACATATTTCCCAGAATCCTCACCTCTCCAGTCATGTCTGTGTTATTAATAGAGAAGAGTGATGTCATGTGACATATTTCCCAGAATCCTCACCTCTCCAGTCATGTCCATGTGTTATTTATAGAGAAGAGTGATGTCATGTGACATATTTCCCAGAATCCTCACCTCTCCAGTCATGTCCTGTGTTATTAATAGAGAAGAGTGATGTCATGTGACATATTTCCCAGAATCCTCACCTCTCCAGTCATGTCCCTGTGTTATTAATAGAGAAGAGTGATGTCATGTGACATCATTCCCAGAATCCTCAAATCTCCAGTCATGTCCCTGTGTTATTAATAGAGAAGAGTGATGTCATGTGACATATTTCCCAGAATCCTCACCTCTCCAGTCATGTCTGTGTTATTAATAGAGAAGAGTGATGTCATGTGACATCATTCCCAGAATCCTCAAATCTCCAGTCATGTCCCTGTGTTATTAATAGAGAAGAGTGATGTCATGTGACATCATTCCCAGAATCCTCTCCTCTCCAGTCATGTCCCTGTGTTATTAATAGAGAAGAGTGATGTCATGTGACATCATTCCCAGAATCCTCCACTCTCCAGTCATGTCTGTGTTATTAATAGAGAAGAGTGATGTCATGTGACATCATTCCCAGAATCCTCAAATCTCCAGTCATGTCCCTGTGTTATTAATAGAGAAGAGTGATGTCATGTGACATATTTCCCAGAATCCTCCACTCTCCAGTCATGTCTGTGTTATTAATAGAGAAGAGTGATGTCATGTGACATATTTCCCAGAATCCTCACCTCTCCAGTCATGTCCCTGTGTTATTAATAGAGAAGAGTGATGTCATGTGACATATTTCCCAGAATCCTCACCTCTTCTGTCCATGTTTTATTAATAGAGAAGAGTGATGTCATGTGACATATTTCCCAGAATCCTCAACTCTCCGGTCATGTCCCTGTGTTATTAATAGAGAAGAGTGATGTCATGTGACATCATTCCCAGAATCCTCACCTCTCCGGTCATGCCCTGTGTTATTAATAGAGAAGAGTGGTGTCATGTGACATATTTCCCAGAATCCTCCCCTCTCCAGTCATGTCCCTGTGTTATTAATAGAGAAAAGTGATGCAATGTGACATCATTCCCAGAATCCTCTCCTCTCCAGTCATGTCCTGTGTTATTAATAGAGAAGAGTGATGTCATGTGACAAATTTCCCAGAATCCTCTCCTCTCCAGTCATGTCCCTGTGTTATTAATAGAGAAGAGTGATGTCATGTGACATCATTCCCAGAATGCTCCACTTCTCCAGTCATGTCCTGTGTTATTAATAGAGAAAAGTGATGTCATGTGACATATTTCCCAGAATCCTCCCCTCTCCAGTCATGTCCCTGTGTTATTAATAGAGAAAAGTGATGCAATGTGACATCATTCCCAGAATCCCCTCCTCTCCAGTCATGTCCTGTGTTATTAATAGAGAAGAGTGATGTCATGTGACATATTTCCCAGAATCCTCACCTCTCCGGTCATGTCCTGTGTTATTAATAGAGAAAAGTGATGTCATGTGACATATTTCCCAGAATCCTCTCCTCCCCAGTCATGTCCTGTGTTATTAATAGAGAAGAGTTATGTCATGTGACATATTTCCCAGAATCCTCACCTCTCCAGTCATGTCCTGTGTTATTAATAGAGAAGAGTGATGTCATGTGACATATTTCCCAGAATCCTCACCTCTCCGGTCATGTCCTGTGTTATTAATAGAGAAGAGTGATGTCATGTGACATATTTCCCAGAATCCTCCCCTCTCCAGTCATGTCCTGTGTTATTAATAGAGAAGAGTGATGTCATGTGACATATTTCCCAGAATCCTCACCTCTCCGGTAATGTCCCTGTGTTATTAATAGAGAAGAGTGATGTCATGTGACATCATTCCCAGAATCCTCCACTCTCCAGTCATGTCTGTGTTATTAATAGAGAAGAGTGATGTCATGTGCCATCATTCCCAGAATCCTCTCCTCTCCAGTCATGTCCCTGTGTTATTAATAGAGAAGAGTGATGTCATGTGACATCATTCCCAGAATCCTCCACTCTCCAGTCATGTCTGTGTTATTAATAGAGAAGAGTGATGTCATGTGACATATTTCCCAGAATCCTCAAATCTCCAGTCATGTCCCTGTGTTATTAGTAGAGAAGAGTGATGTCATGTGACATATTTCCCAGAATCCTCACCTCTCCGGTCATGTCCCTGTGTTATTAATAGAGAAGAGTGATGTCATGTGGCATATTTCCCAGAATCCTCACCTCTCCGGTCATGTCCTGTGTTATTAATAGAGAAGAGTGATGTCATGTGACATATTTCCCAGAATCCTCACCTCTCCAGTCATGTCCCTGTGTTATTAATAGAGAAGAGTGATGTCATGTGACATCATTCCCAGAATCCTCCACTCTCCAGTCATGTCTGTGTTATTAATAGAGAAGAGTGATGTCATGTGACATATTTCCCAGAATCCTCACCTCTCCAGTCATGTCCCTGTGTTATTAATAGAGAAGAGTGATGTCATGTGACATATTTCCCAGAATCCTCACCTCTCCGGTAATGTCCCTGTGTTATTAATAGAGAAGAGTGATGTCATGTGACATCATTCCCAGAATCCTCCACTCTCCAGTCATGTCTGTGTTATTAATAGAGAAGAGTGATGTCATGTGCCATCATTCCCAGAATCCTCTCCTCTCCAGTCATGTCAGTGTGTTATTAATAGAGAAGAGTGATGTCATGTGACATCATTCCCAGAATCCTCCACTCTCCAGTCATGTCTGTGTTATTAATAGAGAAGAGTGATGTCATGTGACATATTTCCCAGAATCCTCAAATCTCCAGTCATGTCCCTGTGTTATTAGTAGAGAAGAGTGATGTCATGTGACATATTTCCCAGAATCCTCACCTCTCCGGTCATGTCCCTGTGTTATTAATAGAGAAGAGTGATGTCATGTGGCATATTTCCCAGAATCCTCACCTCTCCGGTCATGTCCTGTGTTATTAATAGAGAAGAGTGATGTCATGTGACATATTTCCCAGAATCCTCACCTCTCCAGTCATGTCCCTGTGTTATTAATAGAGAAGAGTGATGTCATGTGACATCATTCCCAGAATCCTCCACTCTCCAGTCATGTCTGTGTTATTAATAGAGAAGAGTGATGTCATGTGACATATTTCCCAGAATCCTCACCTCTCCAGTCATGTCCCTGTGTTATTAATAGAGAAGAGTGATGTCATGTGACATCATTCCCAGAATCCTCCACTCTCCAGTCATGTCTGTGTTATTAATAGAGAAGAGTGATGTCATGTGACATCATTCCCAGAATCCCCTCCTCTCCAGTCATGTCCATGTGTTATTTATAGAGAAGAGTGATGTCATGTGACATATTTCCCAGAATCCTCACCTCTCCAGTCATGTCTGTGTTATTAATAGAGAAGAGTGATGTCATGTGACATCATTCCCAGAATCCTCTCCTCTCCAGTCATGTCCTGTGTTATTAATAGAGAAGAGTGATGTCATGTGACATATTTCCCAGAATCCTCACCTCTCCGGTCATGTCCTGTGTTATTAATAGAGAAAAGTGATGTCATGTGACATATTTCCCAGAATCCTCTCCTCCCCAGTCATGTCCTGTGTTATTAATAGAGAAGAGTTATGTCATGTGACATATTTCCCAGAATCCTCCACTCTGCAGTCATGTCCTGTGTTATTAATAGAGAAGAGTGATGTCATGTGACATATTTCCCAGAATCCTCCCCTCTCCAGTCATGTCCATGTGTTATTTATAGAGAAGAGTGATGTCATGTGACATATTTCCCAGAATCCTCTCCTCTCCTGTCATGTCCTGTGTTATTAATAGAGAAGAGTGATGTCATGTGACATATTTCCAAGAATCCTCAAATCTCCAGTCATGTCCCTGTGTTATTAATAGAGAAGAGTGATGTCATGTGACATATTTCCCAGAATCCTCACCTCTTCAGTCATGTCCCTGTGTTATTAATAGAGAAGAGTGATGTCATGTGACATCATTCCCAGAATCCTCAAATCTCCAGTCATGTCCCTGTGTTATTAATAGAGAAGAGTGATGTCATGTGACATATTTCCCAGAATCCTCACCTCTCCAGTCATGTCTGTGTTATTAATAGAGAAGAGTGATGTCATGTGACATCATTCCCAGAATCCTCAAATCTCCAGTCATGTCCCTGTGTTATTAATAGAGAAGAGTGATGTCATGTGACATCATTCCCAGAATCCTCTCCTCTCCAGTCATGTCCCTGTGTTATTAATAGAGAAGAGTGATGTCATGTGACATCATTCCCAGAATCCTCCACTCTCCAGTCATGTCTGTGTTATTAATAGAGAAGAGTGATGTCATGTGACATCATTCCCAGAATCCTCAAATCTCCAGTCATGTCCCTGTGTTATTAATAGAGAAGAGTGATGTCATGTGACATATTTCCCAGAATCCTCCACTCTCCAGTCATGTCTGTGTTATTAATAGAGAAGAGTGATGTCATGTGACATATTTCCCAGAATCCTCACCTCTCCAGTCATGTCCCTGTGTTATTAATAGAGAAGAGTGATGTCATGTGACATATTTCCCAGAATCCTCACCTCTTCTGTCCATGTTTTATTAATAGAGAAGAATGATGTCATGTGACATATTTCCCAGAATCCTCAACTCTCCGGTCATGTCCCTGTGTTATTAATAGAGAAGAGTGATGTCATGTGACATCATTCCCAGAATCCTCACCTCTCCGGTCATGCCCTGTGTTATTAATAGAGAAGAGTGGTGTCATGTGACATCATTCCCAGAATCCTCCACTCTGCAGTCATGTCCTGTGTTATTAATAGAGAAGAGTGATGTCATGTGACAAATTTCCCAGAATCCTCTCCTCTCCAGTCATGTCCCTGTGTTATTAATAGAGAAGAGTGATGTCATGTGACATCATTCCCAGAATCCTCCACTCTCCAGTCATGTCTGTGTTATTAATAGAGAAGAGTGATGTCATGTGACATCATTCCCAGAATCCTCAAATCTCCAGTCATGTCCCTGTGTTATTAACAGAGAAGAGTGATGTCATGTGACATATTTCCCAGAATCCTCACCTCTCCGGTCATGTCCTGTGTTATTAATAGAGAAGAGTGATGTCATGTGACAAATTTCCTAGAATCCTCTCCTCTCCAGTCATGTCCCTGTGTTATTAATAGAGAAGAGTGATGTCATGTGACATCATTCCCAGAATCCTCCACTATCCAGTCATGTCCTGTTATTAATAGAGAAGAGTGATGTCATGTGACATATTCCCCAGAATCCTCCACTCTCCAGTCATGTCCTGTGTTATTAATAGAGAAGATTGATGTCATGTGACATATTTCCCAGAATCCTCACCTCTCCTGTCATGTCCTGTGTTATTAATAGAGAAGAGTGATGTCATGTGACATATTTCCCAGAATCCTCACCTCTCCAGTCATGTCTGTGTTATTAATAGAGAAGAGTGATGTCATGTGACATATTTCCCAGAATCCTCACCTCTCCAGTCATGTCCATGTGTTATTTATAGAGAAGAGTGATGTCATGTGACATATTTCCCAGAATCCTCACCTCTCCAGTCATGTCCTGTGTTATTAATAGAGAAGAGTGATGTCATGTGACATATTTCCCAGAATCCTCACCTCTCCAGTCATGTCCCTGTGTTATTAATAGAGAAGAGTGATGTCATGTGACATCATTCCCAGAATCCTCAAATCTCCAGTCATGTCCCTGTGTTATTAATAGAGAAGAGTGATGTCATGTGACATATTTCCCAGAATCCTCACCTCTCCAGTCATGTCTGTGTTATTAATAGAGAAGAGTGATGTCATGTGACATCATTCCCAGAATCCTCAAATCTCCAGTCATGTCCCTGTGTTATTAATAGAGAAGAGTGATGTCATGTGACATCATTCCCAGAATCCTCTCCTCTCCAGTCATGTCCCTGTGTTATTAATAGAGAAGAGTGATGTCATGTGACATCATTCCCAGAATCCTCCACTCTCCAGTCATGTCTGTGTTATTAATAGAGAAGAGTGATGTCATGTGACATCATTCCCAGAATCCTCAAATCTCCAGTCATGTCCTGTGTTATTAATAGAGAAGAGTGATGTCATGTGACAAATTTCCCAGAATCCTCTCCTCTCCAGTCATGTCCCTGTGTTATTAATAGAGAAGAGTGATGTCATGTGACATCATTCCCAGAATCCTCCACTATCCAGTCATGTCCTGTTATTAATAGAGAAGAGTGATGTCATGTGACATATTCCCCAGAATCCTCCACTCTCCAGTCATGTCCTGTGTTATTAATAGAGAAGATTGATGTCATGTGACATATTTCCCAGAATCCTCACCTCTCCTGTCATGTCCTGTGTTATTAATAGAGAAGAGTGACGTCATGTGACATATTTCCCAGAATCCTCACCTCTCCAGTCATGTCTGTGTTATTAATAGAGAAGAGTGATGTCATGTGACATATTTCCCAGAATCCTCACCTCTCCAGTCATGTCCATGTGTTATTTATAGAGAAGAGTGATGTCATGTGACATATTTCCCAGAATCCTCACCTCTCCAGTCATGTCCTGTGTTATTAATAGAGAAGAGTGATGTCATGTGACATATTTCCCAGAATCCTCACCTCTCCAGTCATGTCCCTGTGTTATTAATAGAGAAGAGTGATGTCATGTGACATCATTCCCAGAATCCTCAAATCTCCAGTCATGTCCCTGTGTTATTAATAGAGAAGAGTGATGTCATGTGACATATTTCCCAGAATCCTCACCTCTCCAGTCATGTCTGTGTTATTAATAGAGAAGAGTGATGTCATGTGACATCATTCCCAGAATCCTCAAATCTCCAGTCATGTCCCTGTGTTATTAATAGAGAAGAGTGATGTCATGTGACATCATTCCCAGAATCCTCTCCTCTCCAGTCATGTCCCTGTGTTATTAATAGAGAAGAGTGATGTCATGTGACATCATTCCCAGAATCCTCCACTCTCCAGTCATGTCTGTGTTATTAATAGAGAAGAGTGATGTCATGTGACATCATTCCCAGAATCCTCAAATCTCCAGTCATGTCCCTGTGTTATTAATAGAGAAGAGTGATGTCATGTGACATATTTCCCAGAATCCTCCACTCTCCAGTCATGTCTGTGTTATTAATAGAGAAGAGTGATGTCATGTGACATATTTCCCAGAATCCTCACCTCTCCAGTCATGTCCCTGTGTTATTAATAGAGAAGAGTGATGTCATGTGACATATTTCCCAGAATCCTCACCTCTTCTGTCCATGTTTTATTAATAGAGAAGAATGATGTCATGTGACATATTTCCCAGAATCCTCAACTCTCCGGTCATGTCCCTGTGTTATTAATAGAGAAGAGTGATGTCATGTGACATCATTCCCAGAATCCTCACCTCTCCGGTCATGCCCTGTGTTATTAATAGAGAAGAGTGGTGTCATGTGACATCATTCCCAGAATCCTCCACTCTGCAGTCATGTCCTGTGTTATTAATAGAGAAGAGTGATGTCATGTGACAAATTTCCCAGAATCCTCTCCTCTCCAGTCATGTCCCTGTGTTATTAATAGAGAAGAGTGATGTCATGTGACATCATTCCCAGAATGCTCCACTTCTCCAGTCATGTCCTGTGTTATTAATAGAGAAAAATGATGTCATGTGACATATTTCCCAGAATCCTCCCCTCTCCAGTCATGTCCCTGTGTTATTAATAGAGAAAAGTGATGCAATGTGACATCATTCCCAGAATCCTCTCCTCTCCAGTCATGTCCTGTGTTATTAATAGAGAAGAGTGATGTCATGTGACATATTTCCCAGAATCCTCACCTCTCCGGTCATGTCCTGTGTTATTAATAGAGAAAAGTGATGTCATGTGACATATTTCCCAGAATCCTCTCCTCCCCAGTCATGTCCTGTGTTATTAATAGAGAAGAGTTATGTCATGTGACATATTTCCCAGAATCCTCACCTCTCCAGTCATGTCCTGTGTTATTAATAGAGAAGAGTGATGTCATGTGACATATTTCCCAGAATCCTCACCTCTCCGGTCATGTCCTGTGTTATTAATAGAGAAGAGTGATGTCATGTGACATATTTCCCAGAATCCTCCCCTCTCCAGTCATGTCCTGTGTTATTAATAGAGAAGAGTGATGTCATGTGACATATTTCCCAGAATCCTCACCTCTCCGTTAATGTCCCTGTGTTATTAATAGAGAAGAGTGATGTCATGTGACATCATTCCCAGAATCCTCCACTCTCCAGTCATGTCTGTGTTATTAATAGAGAAGAGTGATGTCATGTGCCATCATTCCCAGAATCCTCTCCTCTCCAGTCATGTCCCTGTGTTATTAATAGAGAAGAGTGATGTCATGTGACATCATTCCCAGAATCCTCCACTCTCCAGTCATGTCTGTGTTATTAATAGAGAAGAGTGATGTCATGTGACATATTTCCCAGAATCCTCAAATCTCCAGTCATGTCCCTGTGTTATTAGTAGAGAAGAGTGATGTCATGTGACATATTTCCCAGAATCCTCACCTCTCCGGTCATGTCCCTGTGTTATTAATAGAGAAGAGTGATGTCATGTGGCATATTTCCCAGAATCCTCACCTCTCCGGTCATGTCCTGTGTTATTAATAGAGAAGAGTGATGTCATGTGACATATTTCCCAGAATCCTCACCTCTCCAGTCATGTCCCTGTGTTATTAATAGAGAAGAGTGATGTCATGTGACATCATTCCCAGAATCCTCCACTCTCCAGTCATGTCTGTGTTATTAATAGAGAAGAGTGATGTCATGTGACATATTTCCCAGAATCCTCACCTCTCCAGTCATGTCCCTGTGTTATTAATAGAGAAGAGTGATGTCATGTGACATATTTCCCAGAATCCTCACCTCTCCGGTAATGTCCCTGTGTTATTAATAGAGAAGAGTGATGTCATGTGACATCATTCCCAGAATCCTCCACTCTCCAGTCATGTCTGTGTTATTAATAGAGAAGAGTGATGTAATGTGCCATCATTCCCAGAATCCTCTCCTCTCCAGTCATGTCCCTGTGTTATTAATAGAGAAGAGTGATGTCATGTGACATCATTCCCAGAATCCTCCACTCTCCAGTCATGTCTGTGTTATTAATAGAGAAGAGTGATGTCATGTGACATATTTCCCAGAATCCTCAAATCTCCAGTCATGTCCCTGTGTTATTAGTAGAGAAGAGTGATGTCATGTGACATATTTCCCAGAATCCTCACCTCTCCGGTCATGTCCCTGTGTTATTAATAGAGAAGAGTGATGTCATGTGGCATATTTCCCAGAATCCTCACCTCTCCGGTCATGTCCTGTGTTATTAATAGAGAAGAGTGATGTCATGTGACATATTTCCCAGAATCCTCACCTCTCCAGTCATGTCCCTGTGTTATTAATAGAGAAGAGTGATGTCATGTGACATCATTCCCAGAATCCTCCACTCTCCAGTCATGTCTGTGTTATTAATAGAGAAGAGTGATGTCATGTGACATATTTCCCAGAATCCTCACCTCTCCAGTCATGTCCCTGTGTTATTAATAGAGAAGAGTGATGTCATGTGACATCATTCCCAGAATCCTCCACTCTCCAGTCATGTCTGTGTTATTAATAGAGAAGAGTGATGTCATGTGACATCATTCCCAGAATCCCCTCCTCTCCAGTCATGTCCATGTGTTATTTATAGAGAAGAGTGATGTCATGTGACATATTTCCCAGAATCCTCACCTCTCCAGTCATGTCTGTGTTATTAATAGAGAAGAGTGATGTCATGTGACATCATTCCCAGAATCCTCTCCTCTCCAGTCATGTCCTGTGTTATTAATAGAGAAGAGTGATGTCATGTGACATATTTCCCAGAATCCTCACCTCTCCGGTCATGTCCTGTGTTATTAATAGAGAAAAGTGATGTCATGTGACATATTTCCCAGAATCCTCTCCTCCCCAGTCATGTCCTGTGTTATTAATAGAGAAGAGTTATGTCATGTGACATATTTCCCAGAATCCTCCACTCTGCAGTCATGTCCTGTGTTATTAATAGAGAAGAGTGATGTCATGTGACATATTTCCCAGAATCCTCCCCTCTCCAGTCATGTCCATGTGTTATTTATAGAGAAGAGTGATGTCATGTGACATATTTCCCAGAATCCTCTCCTCTCCTGTCATGTCCTGTGTTATTAATAGAGAAGAGTGATGTCATGTGACATATTTCCAAGAATCCTCAAATCTCCAGTCATGTCCCTGTGTTATTAATAGAGAAGAGTGATGTCATGTGACATATTTCCCAGAATCCTCACCTCTTCTGTCCATGTTTTATTAATAGAGAAGAGTGATGTCATGTGACATATTTCCCAGAATCCTCACCTCTCCGGCCATGTCCCTGTGTTATTAATAGAGAAGAGTGATGTCATGTGACATCATTCCCAGAATCCTCACCTCTCCGGTCATGTCCTGTGTTATTAATAGAGAAGAGTGGTGTCATGTGACATCATTCCCAGAATCCTCCACTCTGCAGTCATGTCCTGTGTTATTAATAGAGAAGAGTGATGTCATGTGACAAATTTCCCAGAATCCTCTCCTCTCCAGTCATGTCCCTGTGTTATTAATAGAGAAGAGTGATGTCATGTGACATCATTCCCAGAATCCTCCACTTCTCCAGTCATGTCCTGTGTTATTAATAGAGAAGAGTGATGTCATGTGACATATTTCCCAGAATCCTCCCCTCTCCAGTCATGTCCCTGTGTTATTAATAGAGAAAAGTGATGCAATGTGACATCATTCCCAGAATCCTCACCTCTCCGGTCATGTCCCTGTTTTGTTAATAGAGAAGAGTGATGTCATGTGACATCATTCCCAGAATCCTCTCCTCTCCAGACATGTCCTGTGTTATTAATAGAGAAGAGTGATGTCATGTGACATATTTCCCAGAATCCTCACCTCTCCGGTCATGTCCTGTGTTATTAATAGAGAAGAGTGATGTCATGTGACATATTTCCCAGAATCCTCCCCTCTCCAGTCATGTTCTGTGTTATTAATAGAGAAGAGTGATGTCATGTGACATATTTCCCAGAATCCTCACCTCTCCGGTAATGTCCCTGTGTTATTAATAGAGAAGAGTGATGTCATGTGACATCATTCCCAGAATCCTCCACTCTCCAGTCATGTCTGTGTTATTAATAGAGAAGAGTGATGTCATGTGACATCATTCCCAGAATCCTCTCCTCTCCAGTCATGTCCCTGTGTTATTAATAGAGAAGAGTGATGTCATGTGACATCATTCCCAGAATCCTCCACTCTCCAGTCATGTCTGTGTAATTAATAGAGAAGAGTGATGTCATGTGACATATTTCCCAGAATCCTCACCTCTCCGGTCATGTCCCTGTGTTATTAATAGAGAAGAGTGATGTCATGTGACATATTTCCCAGAATCCTCACCTCTCCAGTCATGTCCATGTGTTATTTATAGAGAAGAGTGATGTCATGTGACATATTTCCCAGAATCCTCACCTCTCCAGTCATGTCCTGTGTTATTAATAGAGAAGAGTGATGTCATGTGACAAATTTCCCAGAATCCTCTCCTCTCCAGTCATGTCCCTGTGTTATTAATAGAGAAGAGTGATGTCATGTGACATCATTCCCAGTATCCTCCACTATCCAGTCATGTCCTGTTATTAATAGAGAAGAGTGATGTCATGTGACATATTCCCCAGAATCCTCCACTCTCCAGTCATGTCCTGTGTTATTAATAGAGAAGATTGATGTCATGTGACATATTTCCCAGAATCCTCACCTCTCCTGTCATGTCCTGTGTTATTAATAGAGAAGAGTGATGTCATGTGACATATTTCCCAGAATCCTCACCTCTCCAGTCATGTCTGTGTTATTAATAGAGAAGAGTGATGTCATGTGACATATTTCCCAGAATCCTCACCTCTCCAGTCATGTCCATGTGTTATTTATAGAGAAGAGTGATGTCATGTGACATATTTCCCAGAATCCTCACCTCTCCAGTCATGTCCTGTGTTATTAATAGAGAAGAGTGATGTCATGTGACATATTTCCCAGAATCCTCACCTCTCCAGTCATGTCCCTGTGTTATTAATAGAGAAGAGTGATGTCATGTGACATCATTCCCAGAATCCTCCACTCTCCAGTCATGTCTGTGTTATTAATAGAGAAGAGTGATGTCATGTGACATCATTCCCAGAATCCTCAAATCTCCAGTCATGTCCCTGTGTTATTAATAGAGAAGAGTGATGTCATGTGACATCATTCCCAGAATCCTCTCCTCTCCAGTCATGTCCCTGTGTTATTAATAGAGAAGAGTGATGTCATGTGACATCATTCCCAGAATCCTCCACTCTCCAGTCATGTCTGTGTTATTAATAGAGAAGAGTGATGTCATGTGACATATTTCCCAGAATCCTCACCTCTCCAGTCATGTCCCTGTGTTATTAATAGAGAAGAGTGATGTCATGTGACATATTTCCCAGAATCCTCACCTCTTCTGTCCATGTTTTATTAATAGAGAAGAGTGATGTCATGTGACATATTTCCCAGAATCCTCACCTCTCCGGTCATGTCCCTGTGTTATTAATAGAGAAGAGTGATGTCATGTGACATCATTCCCAGAATCCTCATCTCTCCGGTCATGTCCTGTGTTATTAATAGAGAAGAGTGGTGTCATGTGACATCATTCCCAGAATCCTCCACTCTGCAGTCATGTCCTGTGTTATTAATAGAGAAGAGTGATGTCATGTGACACATTTCCCAGAATCCTCCCCTCTCCAGTCATGTCCCTGTGTTATTAATAGAGAAAAGTGATGCAATGTGACATCATTCCCAGAATCCTCTCCTCTCCAGTCATGTCCTGTGTTATTAATAGAGAAGAGTGATGTCATGTGACATATTTCCCAGAATCCTCACCTCTCCGGTCATGTCCTGTGTTATTAATAGAGAAAAGTGATGTCATGTGACATATTTCCCAGAATCCTCTCCTCCCCAGTCATGTCCTGTGTTATTAATAGAGAAGAGTTATGTCATGTGACATATTTCCCAGAATCCTCACCTCTCCAGTCATGACCTGTGTTATTAATAGAGAAGAGTGATGTCATGTGACATATTTCCCAGAATCCTCACCTCTCCGGTCATGTCCTGTGTTATTAATAGAGAAGAGTGATGTCATGTGACATATTTCCCAGAATCCTCCCCTCTCCAGTCATGTCCTGTGTTATTAATAGAGAAGAGTGATGTCATGTGACATATTTCCCAGAATCCTCACCTCTCCGGTAATGTCCCTGTGTTATTAATAGAGAAGAGTGATGTCATGTGACATCATTCCCAGAATCCTCCACTCTCCAGTCATGTCTGTGTTATTAATAGAGAAGAGTGATGTCATGTGCCATCATTCCCAGAATCCTCTCCTCTCCAGTCATGTCCTGTGTTATTAATAGAGAAGAGTGATGTCATGTGACATATTTCCCAGAATCCTCACCTCTCCAGTCATGTCCTGTGTTATTAATAGAGAAGAGTGATGTCATGTGACATATTTCCCAGAATCCTCACCTCTCCAGTCATGTCCATGTGTTATTTATAGAGAAGAGTGATGTCATGTGACATATTTCCCAGAATCCTCACCTCTCCAGTCATGTCCTGTGTTATTAATAGAGAATAGTGATGTCATGTGACATATTTCCCAGAATCCTCACCTCTCCAGTCATGTCCCTGTGTTATTAATAGAGAAGAGTGATGTCATGTGACATCATTCCCAGAATCCTCCACTCTCCAGTCATGTCTGTGTTATTAATAGAGAAGAGTGATGTCATGTGACATCATTCCCAGAATCCTCAAATCTCCAGTCATGTCCCTGTGTTATTAATAGAGAAGAGTGATGTCATGTGACATCATTCCCAGAATCCTCTCCTCTCCAGTCATGTCCCTGTGTTATTAATAGAGAAGAGTGATGTCATGTGACATCATTCCCAGAATCCTCCACTCTCCAGTCATGTCTGTGTTATTAATAGAGAAGAGTGATGTCATGTGACAAATTTCCCAGAATCCTCAAATCTCCAGTCATGTCCCTGTGTTATTAATAGAGAAGAGTGATGTCATGTGACATATTTCCCAGAATCCTCCACTCTCCAGTCATGTCTGTGTTATTAATAGAGAAGAGTGATCACTACAGCCAAGTTTAAGGACGCGGCAGTCGTCCGAAACGCGTAGGCCCCGAGGACACGCACCACCACTTTTTCACACACCCAGGACCTTATGCAACTGGACTTCCTTTTAATTTCATTCTAATAAACTTGGAACAGAAAATCCATTTTAATTGCACCCAGCGCTGGATCCTACCTTCTTCCTTGCTTGCTAGCCTGCCGTTGTGCCGACACGAGGATCCGAGCGCAACCCACAATCCACACCACACTGGAGTGTGTAAGGTGAGCTGGAGGTTCCCTCCCCAGTTTCTATTTGTTTGTAGAGAAGAGTGATGTCATGTGACATATTTCCCAGAATCCTCCCCTCTCCAGTCATGTCCCTGTGTTATTAATAGAGAAAAGTGATGCAATGTGACATCATTCCCAGAATCCTCTCCTCTCCAGTCATGTCCTGTGTTATTAATAGAGAAGAGTGATGTCATGTGACATATTTCCCAGAATCCTCACCTCTCCGGTCATGTCCTGTGTTATTAATAGAGAAAAGTGATGTCATGTGACATATTTCCCAGAATCCTCTCCTCCCCAGTCATGTCCTGTGTTATTAATAGAGAAGAGTTATGTCATGTGACATATTTCCCAGAATCCTCACTTCTCCAGTCATGTCCTGTGTTATTAATAGAGAAGAGTGATGTCATGTGACATATTTCCCAGAATCCTCCCCTCTCCAGTCATGTCCTGTGTTATTAATATAGAAGAGTGATGTCATGTGACATATTTCCCAGAATCCTCACCTCTCCGGTAATGTCCCTGTGTTATTAATAGAGAAGAGTGATGTCATGTGACATCATTCCCAGAATCCTCCACTCTCCAGTCATGTCTGTGTTATTAATAGAGAAGAGTGATGTCATGTGCCATCATTCCCAGAATCCTCTCCTCTCCAGTCATGTCCCTGTGTTATTAATAGAGAAGAGTGATGTCATGTGACATCATTCCCAGAATCCTCCACTCTCCAGTCATGTCTGTGTTATTAATAGAGAAGAGTGATGTCATGTGACATATTTCCCAGAATCCTCAAATCTCCAGTCATGTCCCTGTGTTATTAATAGAGAAGAGTGATGTCATGTGACATATTTCCCAGAATCCTCACCTCTACGGTCATGTCCCTGTGTTATTAATAGAGAAGAGTGATGTCATGTGGCATATTTCCCAGAATCCTCACCTCTCCGGTCATGTCCTGTGTTATTAATAGAGAAGAGTGATGTCATGTGACATATTTCCCAGAATCCTCACCTCTCCAGTCATGTCCCTGTGTTATTAATAGAGAAGAGTGATGTCATGTGACATAATTCCCAGAATCCTCCACTCTCCAGTCATGTCTGTGTTATTAATAGAGAAGAGTGATGTCATGTAACATATTTCCCAGAATCCTCACCTCTCCAGTCATGTCCCTGTGTTATTAATAGAGAAGAGTGATGTCATGTGACATCATTCCCAGAATCCTCTCCTCTCCAGTCATGTCCCTGTGTTATTAATAGAGAAGAGTGATGTCATGTGACATCATTCCCAGAATCCTCCACTCTCCAGTCATGTCTGTGTTATTAATAGAGAAGAGTGATGTCATGTGACATCATTCCCAGAATCCTCAAATCTCCTGTCATGTCCCTGTGTTATTAACAGAGAAGAGTGATGTCATGTGACATCATTCCCAGAATCCTCTCCTCTCCAGTCATGTCCCTGTGTTATTAATAGAGAAGAGTGATGTCATGTGACATCATTTCCAGAATCCTCTCCTCTCCAGTCATGTCCTGTGTTATTAATAGAGAAGAGTGATGTCATGTGACATATTTCCCAGAATCCTCACCTCTCCGGTCATGTCCTGTGTTATTAATAGAGAAAAGTGATGTCATGTGACATATTTCCCAGAATCCTCTCCTCCCCAGTCATGTCCTGTGTTATTAATAGAGAAGAGTTATGTCATGTGACATATTTCCCAGAATCCTCACCTCTCCAGTCATGTCCTGTGTTATTAATAGAGAAGAGTGATGTCATGTGACATATTTCCCAGAATCCTCCCCTCTCCAGTCATGTCCATGTGTTATTTATAGAGAAGAGTGATGTCATGTGACATATTTCCCAGAATCCTCTCCTCTCCTGTCATGTCCTGCGTTATTAATAGAGAAGAGTGATGTCATGTGACATATTTCCAAGAATCCTCAAATCTCCAGTCATGTCCCTGTGTTATTAATAGAGAAGAGTGATGTCATGTGACATATTTCCCAGAATCCTCACCTCTTCTGTCCATGTTTTATTAATAGAGAAGAGTGATGTCATGTGACATATTTCCCAGAATCCTCACCTCTCCGGCCATGTCCCTGTGTTATTAATAGAGAAGAGTGATGTCATGTGATATCATTCCCAGAATCCTCACCTCTCCGGTCATGTCCTGTGTTATTAATAGAGAAGAGTGGTGTCATGTGACATCATTCCCAGAATCCTCCACTCTGCAGTCATGTCCTGTGTTATTAATAGAGAAGAGTGATGTCATGTTACAAATTTCCCAGAATCCTCTCCTCTCCAGTCATGTCCCTGTGTTATTAATAGAGAAGAGTGATGTCATGTGACATCATTCCCAGAATCCTCCACTTCTCCAGTCATGTCCTGTGTTATTAATAGAGAAGAGTGATGTCATGTGACAAATTTCCCAGAATCCTCTCCTCTCCAGTCATGTCCCTGTTTTGTTAATAGAGAAGAGTGATGTCATGTGACATCATTCCCAGAATCCTCTCCTCTCCAGTCATGTCCTGTGTTATTAATAGAGAAGAGTGATGTCATGTGACATATTTCCCAGAATCCTCACCTCTCCGGTCATGTCCTGTGTTATTAATAGAGAAGAGTGATGTCATGTGACATATTTCCCAGAATCCTCCCCTCTCCAGTCATGTCCTGTGTTATTAATAGAGAAGAGTGATGTCATGTGACATATTTCCCAGAATCCTCACCTCTCCGGTAATGTCCCTGTGTTATTAATAGAGAAGAGTGATGTCATGTGACATCATTCCCAGAATCCTCCACTCTCCAGTCATGTCTGTGTTATTAATAGAGAAGAGTGATGTCATGTGACATTATTCCCAGAATCCTCTCCTCTCCAGTCATGTCCCTGTGTTATTAATAGAGAAGAGTGATGTCATGTGACATCATTCCCAGAATCCTCCACTCTCCAGTCATGTCTGTGTTATTAATAGAGAAGAGTGATGTCATGTGACATATTTCCCAGAATCCTCACCTCTCCGGTCATGTCCCTGTGTTATTAATAGAGAAGAGTGATGTCATGTGACATCATTCCCAGAATCCTCCACTATCCAGTCATGTCCTGTTATTAATAGAGAAGATTGATGTCATGTGACATATTTTCCAGAATCCTCACCTCTCCAGTCATGTCCTGTGTTATTAATAGAGAAGAGTGATGTCATGTGACAAATTTCCCAGAATCCTCTCCTCTCCAGTCATGTCCCTGTGTTATTAATAGAGAAGAGTGATGTCATGTGACATCATTCCCAGAATCCTCCACTATCCAGTCATGTCCTGTTATTAATAGAGAAGATTGATGTCATGTGACATATTTTCCAGAATCCTCACCTCTCCTGTCATGTCCTGTGTTATTAATAGAGAAGAGTGATGTCATGTGACATATTTCCCAGAATCCTCACCTCTCCAGTCATGTCTGTGTTATTAATAGAGAAGAGTGATGTCATGTGACATATTTCCCAGAATCCTCACCTCTCCAGTCATGTCCATGTGTTATTTATAGAGAAGAGTGATGTCATGTGACATATTTCCCAGAATCCTCACCTCTCCAGTCATGTCCCTGTGTTATTAATAGAGAAGAGTGATGTCATGTGACATATTTTCCAGAATCCTCACCTCTTCTGTCCATGTTTTATTAATAGAGAAGAATGATGTCATGTGACATATTTCCCAGAATCCTCAACTCTCCGGTCATGTCCCTGTGTTATTAATAGAGAAGAGTGATGTCATGTGACATCATTCCCAGAATCCTCACCTCTCCGGTCATGCCCTGTGTTATTAATAGAGAAGAGTGGTGTCATGTGACATTATTCCCAGAATCCTCCACTCTGCAGTCATGTCCTGTGTTATTAATAGAGAAGAGTGATGTCATGTGACAAATTTCCCAGAATCCTCTCCTCTCCAGTCATGTCCCTGTGTTATTAATAGAGAAGAGTGATGTCATGTGACATCATTCCCAGAATCCTCCACTATCCAGTCATGTCCTGTTATTAATAGAGAAGATTGATGTCATGTGACATATTTTCCAGAATCCTCACCTCTCCAGTCATGTCTGTGTTATTAATAGAGAAGAGTGATGTCATGTGACATATTTCCCAGAATCCTCACCTCTCCAGTCATGTCCATGTGTTATTTATAGAGAAGAGTGATGTCATGTGACATATTTCCCAGAATCCTCACCTCTTCTGTCCATGTTTTATTAATAGAGAAGAATGATGTCATGTGACATATTTCCCAGAATCCTCAACTCTCCGGTCATGTCCCTGTGTTATTAATAGAGAAGAGTGATGTCATGTGACATCATTCCCAGAATCCTCACCTCTCCGGTCATGCCCTGTGTTATTAATAGAGAAGAGTGGTGTCATGTGACATTATTCCCAGAATCCTCCACTCTGCAGTCATGTCCTGTGTTATTAATAGAGAAGAGTGATGTCATGTGACAAATTTCCCAGAATCCTCTCCTCTCCAGTCATGTCCCTGTGTTATTAATAGAGAAGAGTGATGTCATGTGACATCATTCCCAGAATGCTCCACTTCTCCAGTCATGTCCTGTGTTATTAATAGAGAAGAGTGATGTCATGTGACATATTTCCCAGAATCCTCCCCTCTCCAGTCATGTCCCTGTGTTATTAATAGAGAAAAGTGATGCAATGTGACATCATTCCCAGAATCCTCTCCTCTCCAGTCATGTCCTGTGTTATTAATAGAGAAGAGTGATGTCATGTGACATATTTCCCAGAATCCTCACCTCTCCGGTCATGTCCTGTGTTATTAATAGAGAAAAGTGATGTCATGTGACATATTTCCCAGAATCCTCTCCTCCCCAGTCATGTCCTGTGTTATTAATAGAGAAGAGTTATGTCATGTGACATATTTCCCAGAATCCTCACCTCTCCAGTCATGTCCTGTGTTATTAATAGAGAAGAGTGATGTCATGTGACATATTTCCCAGAATCTTCCCCTCTCCAGTCATGTCCTGTGTTATTAATAGAGAAGAGTGATGTCATGTGACATATTTCCCAGAATCCTCACCTCTCCGGTAATGTCCCTGTGTTATTAATAGAGAACAGTGATGTCATGTGACATCATTCCCAGAATCCTCCACTCTCCAGTCATGTCTGTGTTATTAATAGAGAAGAGTGATGTCATGTGCCATCATTCCCAGAATCCTCTCCTCTCCAGTCATGTCCCTGTGTTATTAATAGAGAAGAGTGATGTCATGTGACATCATTCCCAGAATCCTCCACTCTCCAGTCATGTCTGTGTTATTAATAGAGAAGAGTGATGTCATGTGACATATTTCCCAGAATCCTCAAATCTCCAGTCATGTCCCTGTGTTATTAGTAGAGAAGAGTGATGTCATGTGACATATTTCCCAGAATCCTCACCTCTCCAGTCATGTCCCTGTGTTATTAATAGAGAAGAGTGATGTCATGTGACATCATTCCCAGAATCCTCACCTCTCCGGTCATGTCTGTGTTATTAATAGAGAAGAGTGATGTCATGTGACATATTTCCCAGAATCCTCACCTCTCCAGTCATGTCCCTGTGTTATTAATAGAGAAGAGTGATGTCATGTGACATCATTCCCAGAATCCTCCACTCTCCAGTCATGTCTGTGTTATTAATAGAGAAGAGTGATGTCATGTGACATTATTCCCAGAATCCTCTCCTCTCCAGTCATGTCCCTGTGTTATTAATAGAGAAGAGTGATGTCATGTGACATCATTCCCAGAATCCTCCACTCTCCAGTCATGTCTGTGTTATTAATAGAGAAGAGTGATGTCATGTGACATATTTCCCAGAATCCTCACCTCTCGGGTCATGTCCCTGTGTTATTAATAGAGAAGAGTGATGTCATGGGACATATTTCCCAGAATCCTCACCTCTCCAGTCATGTCCATGTGTTATTTATAGAGAAGAGTGATGTCATGTGACATATTTCCCAGAATCCTCACCTCTCCAGTCATGTCCTGTGTTATTAATAGAGAAGAGTGATGTCATGTGACATCATTCCCAGAATCCTCCACTATCCAGTCATGTCCTGTTATTAATAGAGAAGAGTGATGTCATGTGACATATTCCCCAGAATCCTCCACTCTCCAGTCATGTCCTGTGTTATTAATAGAGAAGATTGATGTCATGTGACATATTTCCCAGAATCCTCACCTCTCCTGTCATGTCCTGTGTTATTAATAGAGAAGAGTGATGTCATGTGACATATTTCCCAGAATCCTCACCTCTCCAGTCATGTCCCTGTGTTATTAATAGAGAAGAGTGATGTCATGTGACATCATTCCCAGAATCCTCAAATCTCCAGTCATGTCCCTGTGTTATTAATAGAGAAGAGTGATGTCATGTGACATATTTCCCAGAATCCTCACCTCTCCAGTCATGTCTGTGTTATTAATAGAGAAGAGTGATGTCATGTGACATCATTTCCAGAATCCTCAAATCTCCAGTCATGTCCCTGTGTTATTAATAGAGAAGAGTGATGTCATGTGACATCATTCCCAGAATCCTCTCCTCTCCAGTCATGTCCCTGTGTTATTAATAGAGAAGAGTGATGTCATGTGACATCATTCCCAGAATCCTCCACTCTCCAGTCATGTCTGTGTTATTAATAGAGAAGAGTGATGTCATGTGACATATTTCCCAGAATCCTCAAATCTCCAGTCATGTCCCTGTGTTATTAATAGAGAAGAGTGATGTCATGTGACATATTTCCCAGAATCCTCCACTCTCCAGTCATGTCTGTGTTATTAATAGAGAAGAGTGATGTCATGTGACATATTTCCCAGAATCCTCACCTCTCCAGTCATGTCCCTGTGTTATTAATAGAGAAGAGTGATGTCATGTGACATATTTCCCAGAATCCTCACCTCTTCTGTCCATGTTTTATTAATAGAGAAGAGTGATGTCATGTGACATATTTCCCAGAATCCTCAACTCTCCGGTCATGTCCCTGTGTTATTAATAGAGAAGAGTGATGTCATGTGACATCATTCCCAGAATCCTCACCTCTCCGGTCATGTCCTGTGTTATTAATAGAGAAGAGTGGTGTCATGTGACATCATTCCCAGAATCCTCCACTCTGCAGTCATGTCCTGTGTTATTAATAGAGAAGAGTGATGTCATGTGACAAATTTCCCAGAATCCTCTCCTCTCCAGTCATGTCCCTGTGTTATTAATAGAGAAGAGTGATGTCATGTGACATCATTCCCAGAATGCTCCACTTCTCCAGTCATGTCCTGTGTTATTAATAGAGAAGAGTGATGTCATGTGACATATTTCCCAGAATCCTCCCCTCTCCAGTCATGTCCCTGTGTTATTAATAGAGAAAAGTGATGCAATGTGACATCATTCCCAGAATCCTCCCCTCTCCAGTCATGTCCTGTGTTATTAATAGAGAAGAGTGATGTCATGTGACATATTTCCCAGAATCCTCACCTCTCCGGTAATGTCCCTGTGTTATTAATAGAGAAGAGTGATGTCATGTGACATCATTCCCAGAATCCTCCACTCTCCAGTCATGTCTGTGTTATTAATAGAGAAGAGTGATGTCATGTGCCATCATTCCCAGAATCCTCTCCTCTCCAGTCATGTCCTGTGTTATTAATAGAGAAGAGTGATGTCATGTGACATATTTCCCAGAATCCTCACCTCTCCAGTCATGTCCTGTGTTATTAATAGAGAAGAGTGATGTCATGTGACATATTTCCCAGAATCCTCACCTCTCCAGTCATGTCCATGTGTTATTTATAGAGAAGAGTGATGTCATGTGACATATTTCCCAGAATCCTCACCTCTCCAGTCATGTCCTGTGTTATTAATAGAGAATAGTGATGTCATGTGACATATTTCCCAGAATCCTCACCTCTCCAGTCATGTCCCTGTGTTATTAATAGAGAAGAGTGATGTCATGTGACATCATTCCCAGAATCCTCCACTCTCCAGTCATGTCTGTGTTATTAATAGAGAAGAGTGATGTCATGTGACATCATTCCCAGAATCCTCAAATCTCCAGTCATGTCCCTGTGTTATTAATAGAGAAGAGTGATGTCATGTGACATCATTCCCAGAATCCTCTCCTCTCCAGTCATGTCCCTGTGTTATTAATAGAGAAGAGTGATGTCATGTGACATCATTCCCAGAATCCTCCACTCTCCAGTCATGTCTGTGTTATTAATAGAGAAGAGTGATGTCATGTGACAAATTTCCCAGAATCCTCAAATCTCCAGTCATGTCCCTGTGTTATTAATAGAGAAGAGTGATGTCATGTGACATATTTCCCAGAATCCTCCACTCTCCAGTCATGTCTGTGTTATTAATAGAGAAGAGTGATCACTACAGCCAAGTTTAAGGACGCGGCAGTCGTCCGAAACGCGTAGGCCCCGAGGACACGCACCACCACTTTTTCACACACCCAGGACCTTATGCAACTGGACTTCCTTTTAATTTCATTCTAATAAACTTGGAACAGAAAATCCATTTTAATTGCACCCAGCGCTGGATCCTACCTTCTTCCTTGCTTGCTAGCCTGCCGTTGTGCCGACACGAGGATCCGAGCGCAACCCACAATCCACACCACACTGGAGTGTGTAAGGTGAGCTGGAGGTTCCCTCCCCAGTTTCTATTTGTTTGTAGAGAAGAGTGATGTCATGTGACATATTTCCCAGAATCCTCCCCTCTCCAGTCATGTCCCTGTGTTATTAATAGAGAAAAGTGATGCAATGTGACATCATTCCCAGAATCCTCTCCTCTCCAGTCATGTCCTGTGTTATTAATAGAGAAGAGTGATGTCATGTGACATATTTCCCAGAATCCTCACCTCTCCGGTCATGTCCTGTGTTATTAATAGAGAAAAGTGATGTCATGTGACATATTTCCCAGAATCCTCTCCTCCCCAGTCATGTCCTGTGTTATTAATAGAGAAGAGTTATGTCATGTGACATATTTCCCAGAATCCTCACTTCTCCAGTCATGTCCTGTGTTATTAATAGAGAAGAGTGATGTCATGTGACATATTTCCCAGAATCCTCCCCTCTCCAGTCATGTCCTGTGTTATTAATATAGAAGAGTGATGTCATGTGACATATTTCCCAGAATCCTCACCTCTCCGGTAATGTCCCTGTGTTATTAATAGAGAAGAGTGATGTCATGTGACATCATTCCCAGAATCCTCCACTCTCCAGTCATGTCTGTGTTATTAATAGAGAAGAGTGATGTCATGTGCCATCATTCCCAGAATCCTCTCCTCTCCAGTCATGTCCCTGTGTTATTAATAGAGAAGAGTGATGTCATGTGACATCATTCCCAGAATCCTCCACTCTCCAGTCATGTCTGTGTTATTAATAGAGAAGAGTGATGTCATGTGACATATTTCCCAGAATCCTCAAATCTCCAGTCATGTCCCTGTGTTATTAATAGAGAAGAGTGATGTCATGTGACATATTTCCCAGAATCCTCACCTCTACGGTCATGTCCCTGTGTTATTAATAGAGAAGAGTGATGTCATGTGGCATATTTCCCAGAATCCTCACCTCTCCGGTCATGTCCTGTGTTATTAATAGAGAAGAGTGATGTCATGTGACATATTTCCCAGAATCCTCACCTCTCCAGTCATGTCCCTGTGTTATTAATAGAGAAGAGTGATGTCATGTGACATAATTCCCAGAATCCTCCACTCTCCAGTCATGTCTGTGTTATTAATAGAGAAGAGTGATGTCATGTAACATATTTCCCAGAATCCTCACCTCTCCAGTCATGTCCCTGTGTTATTAATAGAGAAGAGTGATGTCATGTGACATCATTCCCAGAATCCTCTCCTCTCCAGTCATGTCCCTGTGTTATTAATAGAGAAGAGTGATGTCATGTGACATCATTCCCAGAATCCTCCACTCTCCAGTCATGTCTGTGTTATTAATAGAGAAGAGTGATGTCATGTGACATCATTCCCAGAATCCTCAAATCTCCTGTCATGTCCCTGTGTTATTAACAGAGAAGAGTGATGTCATGTGACATCATTCCCAGAATCCTCTCCTCTCCAGTCATGTCCCTGTGTTATTAATAGAGAAGAGTGATGTCATGTGACATCATTCCCAGAATCCTCTCCTCTCCAGTCATGTCCTGTGTTATTAATAGAGAAGAGTGATGTCATGTGACATATTTCCCAGAATCCTCACCTCTCCGGTCATGTCCTGTGTTATTAATAGAGAAAAGTGATGTCATGTGACATATTTCCCAGAATCCTCTCCTCCCCAGTCATGTCCTGTGTTATTAATAGAGAAGAGTTATGTCATGTGACATATTTCCCAGAATCCTCACCTCTCCAGTCATGTCCTGTGTTATTAATAGAGAAGAGTGATGTCATGTGACATATTTCCCAGAATCCTCCACTCTCCAGTCATGTCCATGTGTTATTTATAGAGAAGAGTGATGTCATGTGACATATTTCCCAGAATCCTCTCCTCTCCTGTCATGTCCTGCGTTATTAATAGAGAAGAGTGATGTCATGTGACATATTTCCAAGAATCCTCAAATCTCCAGTCATGTCCCTGTGTTATTAATAGAGAAGAGTGATGTCATGTGACATATTTCCCAGAATCCTCACCTCTTCTGTCCATGTTTTATTAATAGAGAAGAGTGATGTCATGTGACATATTTCCCAGAATCCTCACCTCTCCGGCCATGTCCCTGTGTTATTAATAGAGAAGAGTGATGTCATGTGATATCATTCCCAGAATCCTCACCTCTCCGGTCATGTCCTGTGTTATTAATAGAGAAGAGTGGTGTCATGTGACATATTTCCCAGAATCCTCACCTCTCCGGTCATGTCTGTGTTATTAATAGAGAAGAGTGATGTCATGTGACATATTTCCCAGAATCCTCACCTCTCCAGTCATGTCCCTGTGTTATTAATAGAGAAGAGTGATGTCATGTGACATCATTCCCAGAATCCTCCACTCTCCAGTCATGTCTGTGTTATTAATAGAGAAGAGTGATGTCATGTGACATTATTCCCAGAATCCTCTCCTCTCCAGTCATGTCCCTGTGTTATTAATAGAGAAGAGTGATGTCATGTGACATCATTCCCAGAATCCTCCACTCTCCAGTCATGTCTGTGTTATTAATAGAGAAGAGTGATGTCATGTGACATATTTCCCAGAATCCTCACCTCTCGGGTCATGTCCCTGTGTTATTAATAGAGAAGAGTGATGTCATGGGACATATTTCCCAGAATCCTCACCTCTCCAGTCATGTCCATGTGTTATTTATAGAGAAGAGTGATGTCATGTGACATATTTCCCAGAATCCTCACCTCTCCAGTCATGTCCTGTGTTATTAATAGAGAAGAGTGATGTCATGTGACAAATTTCCCAGAATCCTCTCCTCTCCAGTCATGTCCCTGTGTTATTAATAGAGAAGAGTGATGTCATGTGACATCATTCCCAGAATCCTCCACTATCCAGTCATGTCCTGTTATTAATAGAGAACAGTGATGTCATGTGACATATTCCCCAGAATCCTCCACTCTCCAGTCATGTCCTGTGTTATTAATAGAGAAGATTGATGTCATGTGACATATTTCCCAGAATCCTCACCTCTCCTGTCATGTCCTGTGTTATTAATAGAGAAGAGTGATGTCATGTGACATATTTCCCAGAATCCTCACCTCTCCAGTCATGTCCCTGTGTTATTAATAGAGAAGAGTGATGTCATGTGACATCATTCCCAGAATCCTCAAATCTCCAGTCATGTCCCTGTGTTATTAATAGAGAAGAGTGATGTCATGTGACATATTTCCCAGAATCCTCACCTCTCCAGTCATGTCTGTGTTATTAATAGAGAAGAGTGATGTCATGTGACATCATTCCCAGAATCCTCAAATCTCCAGTCATGTCCTGTGTTATTAATAGAGAAGAGTGATGTCATGTGACATCATTCCCAGAATCCTCTCCTCTCCAGTCATGTCCCTGTGTTATTAATAGAGAAGAGTGATGTCATGTGACATCATTCCCAGAATCCTCCACTCTCCAGTCATGTCTGTGTTATTAATAGAGAAGAGTGATGTCATGTGACATATTTCCCAGAATCCTCAAATCTCCAGTCATGTCCCTGTGTTATTAATAGAGAAGAGTGATGTCATGTGACATATTTCCCAGAATCCTCCACTCTCCAGTCATGTCTGTGTTATTAATAGAGAAGAGTGATGTCATGTGACATATTTCCCAGAATCCTCACCTCTCCAGTCATGTCCCTGTGTTATTAATAGAGAAGAGTGATGTCATGTGACATATTTCCCAGAATCCTCACCTCTTCTGTCCATGTTTTATTAATAGAGAAGAGTGATGTCATGTGACATATTTCCCAGAATCCTCAACTCTCCGGTCATGTCCCTGTGTTATTAATAGAGAAGAGTGATGTCATGTGACATCATTCCCAGAATCCTCACCTCTCCGGTCATGTCCTGTGTTATTAATAGAGAAGAGTGGTGTCATGTGACATCATTCCCAGAATCCTCCACTCTGCAGTCATGTCCTGTGTTATTAATAGAGAAGAGTGATGTCATGTGACAATTTTCCCAGAATCCTCTCCTCTCCAGTCATGTCCCTGTGTTATTAATAGAGAAGAGTGATGTCATGTGACATCATTCCCAGAATGCTCCACTTCTTTAGTCATGTCCTGTGTTATTAATAGAGAAGAGTGATGTCATGTGACATATTTCCCAGAATACTCCCCTCTCCAGTCATGTCCCTGTGTTATTAATAGAGAAAAGTGATGCAATGTGACATCATTCCCAGAATCCTCTCCTCTCCAGTCATGTCCTGTGTTATTAATAGAGAAGAGTGATGTCATGTGACATATTTCCCAGAATCCTCACCTATCCGGTCATGTCCTGTGTTATTAATAGAGAAAAGTGATGTCATGTGACATATTTCCCAGAATCCTCTCCTCCCCAGTCATGTCCTGTGTTATTAATAGAGAAGAGTTATGTCATGTGACATATTTCCCAGAATCCTCACCTCTCCAGTCATGTCCTGTGTTATTAATAGAGAAGAGTGATGTCATGTGACATATTTCCCAGAATCCTCACCTCTCCGGTCATGTCCTGTGTTATTAATAGAGAAGAGTGATGTCATGTGACATATTTCCCAGAATCCTCCCCTCTCCAGTCATGTCCTGTGTTATTAATAGAGAAGAGTGATGTCATGTGACATATTTCCCAGAATCCTCACCTCTCCGGTAATGTCCCTGTGTTATTAATAGAGAAGAGTGATGTCATGTGACATCATTCCCAGAATCCTCCACTCTCCAGTCATGTCTGTGTTATTAATAGAGAAGAGTGATGTCATGTGCCATCATTCCCAGAATCCTCTCCTCTCCAGTCATGTCCCTGTGTTATTAATAGAGAAGAGTGATGTCATGTGACATCATTCCCAGAATCCTCCACTCTCCAGTCATGTCTGTGTTATTAATAGAGAAGAGTGATGTCATGTGACATATTTCCCAGAATCCTCAAATCTCCAGTCATGTCCCTGTGTTATTAGTAGAGAAGAGTGATGTCATGTGACATATTTCCCAGAATCCTCACCTCTCCGGTCTTGTCCCTGTGTTATTAATAGAGAAGAGTGATGTCATGTGACAAATTTCCCAGAATCCTCTCCTCTCCAGTCATGTCCCTGTGTTATTAATAGAGAAGAGTGATGTCATGTGACATCATTCCCAGAATGCTCCACTTCTCCAGTCATGTCCTGTGTTATTAATAGAGAAGAGTGATGTCATGTGACATATTTCCCAGAATCCTCCCCTCTCCAGTCATGTCCCTGTGTTATTAATAGAGAAAAGTGATGCAATGTGACATCATTCCCAGAATCCTCTCCTCTCCAGTCATGTCCTGTGTTATTAATAGAGAAGAGTGATGTCATGTGACATATTTCCCAGAATCCTCACCTCTCCGGTCATGTCCTGTGTTATTAATAGAGAAAAGTGATGTCATGTGACATATTTCCCAGAATCCTCTCCTCCCCAGTCATGTCCTGTGTTATTAATAGAGAAGAGTTATGTCATGTGACATATTTCCCAGAATCCTCACCTCTCCAGTCATGTCCTGTGTTATTAATAGAGAAGAGTGATGTCATGTGACATATTTCCCAGAATCTTCCCCTCTCCAGTCATGTCCTGTGTTATTAATAGAGAAGAGTGATGTCATGTGACATATTTCCCAGAATCCTCACCTCTCCGGTAATGTCCCTGTGTTATTAATAGAGAACAGTGATGTCATGTGACATCATTCCCAGAATCCTCCACTCTCCAGTCATGTCTGTGTTATTAATAGAGAAGAGTGATGTCATGTGACATCATTCCCAGAATCCTCACCTCTCCGGTCATGTCCTGTGTTATTAATAGAGAAGAGTGGTGTCATGTGACATCATTCCCAGAATCCTCCACTCTGCAGTCATGTCCTGTGTTATTAATAGAGAAGAGTGATGTCATGTGCCATCATTCCCAGAATCCTCTCCTCTCCAGTCATGTCCCTGTGTTATTAATAGAGAACAGTGATGTCATGTGACATCATTCCCAGAATCCTCCACTCTCCAGTCATGTCTGTGTTATTAATAGAGAAGAGTGATGTCATGTGCCATCATTCCCAGAATCCTCTCCTCTCCAGTCATGTCCCTGTGTTATTAATAGAGAAGAGTGATGTCATGTGACATCATTCCCAGAATCCTCCACTCTCCAGTCATGTCTGTGTTATTAATAGAGAAGAGTGATGTCATGTGACATATTTCCCAGAATCCTCAAATCTCCAGTCATGTCCCTGTGTTATTAGTAGAGAAGAGTGATGTCATGTGACATATTTCCCAGAATCCTCACCTCTCCAGTCATGTCCCTGTGTTATTAATAGAGAAGAGTGATGTCATGTGACATCATTCCCAGAATCCTCACCTCTCCGGTCATGTCTGTGTTATTAATAGAGAAGAGTGATGTCATGTGACATCATTCCCAGAATCCTCCACTCTCCAGTCATGTCTGTGTTATTAATAGAGAAGAGTGATGTCATGTGACATTATTCCCAGAATCCTCTCCTCTCCAGTCATGTCCCTGTGTTATTAATAGAGAAGAGTGATGTCATGTGACATCATTCCCAGAATCCTCCACTCTCCAGTCATGTCTGTGTTATTAATAGAGAAGAGTGATGTCATGTGACATATTTCCCAGAATCCTCAAATCTCCAGTCATGTCCCTGTGTTATTAGTAGAGAAGAGTGATGTCATGTGACATATTTCCCAGAATCCTCACCTCTCCAGTCATGTCCCTGTGTTATTAATAGAGAAGAGTGATGTCATGTGACATCATTCCCAGAATCCTCACCTCTCCGGTCATGTCTGTGTTATTAATAGAGAAGAGTGATGTCATGTGACATCATTCCCAGAATCCTCCACTCTCCAGTCATGTCTGTGTTATTAATAGAGAAGAGTGATGTCATGTGACATATTTCCCAGAATCCTCACCTCTCGGGTCATGTCCCTGTGTTATTAATAGAGAAGAGTGATGTCATGGGACATATTTCCCAGAATCCTCACCTCTCCAGTCATGTCCATGTGTTATTTATAGAGAAGAGTGATGTCATGTGACATATTTCCCAGAATCCTCACCTCTCCAGTCATGTCCTGTGTTATTAATAGAGAAGAGTGATGTCATGTGACAAATTTCCCAGAATCCTCTCCTCTCCAGTCATGTCCCTGTGTTATTAATAGAGAAGAGTGATGTCATGTGACATCATTCCCAGAATCCTCCACTATCCAGTCATGTCCTGTTATTAATAGAGAAGAGTGATGTCATGTGACATATTCCCCAGAATCCTCCACTCTCCAGTCATGTCCTGTGTTATTAATAGAGAAGATTGATGTCATGTGACATATTTCCCAGAATCCTCACCTCTCCTGTCATGTCCTGTGTTATTAATAGAGAAGAGTGATGTCATGTGACATATTTCCCAGAATCCTCACCTCTCCAGTCATGTCCCTGTGTTATTAATAGAGAAGAGTGATGTCATGTGACATCATTCCCAGAATCCTCAAATCTCCAGTCATGTCCCTGTGTTATTAATAGAGAAGAGTGATGTCATGTGACATATTTCCCAGAATCCTCACCTCTCCAGTCATGTCTGTGTTATTAATAGAGAAGAGTGATGTCATGTGACATCATTCCCAGAATCCTCAAATCTCCAGTCATGTCCCTGTGTTATTAATAGAGAAGAGTGATGTCATGTGACATCATTCCCAGAATCCTCTCCTCTCCAGTCATGTCCCTGTGTTATTAATAGAGAAGAGTGATGTCATGTGACATCATTCCCAGAATCCTCCACTCTCCAGTCATGTCTGTGTTATTAATAGAGAAGAGTGATGTCATGTGACATATTTCCCAGAATCCTCAAATCTCCAGTCATGTCCCTGTGTTATTAATAGAGAAGAGTGATGTCATGTGACATATTTCCCAGAATCCTCCACTCTCCAGTCACGTCTGTGTTATTAATAGAGAAGAGTGATGTCATGTGACATATTTCCCAGAATCCTCACCTCTCCAGTCATGTCCCTGTGTTATTAATAGAGAAGAGTGATGTCATGTGACATATTTCCCAGAATCCTCACCTCTTCTGTCCATGTTTTATTAATAGAGAAGAGTGATGTCATGTGACATATTTCCCAGAATCCTCAACTCTCCGGTCATGTCCCTGTGTTATTAATAGAGAAGAGTGATGTCATGTGACATCATTCCCAGAATCCTCACCTCTCCGGTCATGTCCTGTGTTATTAATAGAGAAGAGTGGTGTCATGTGACATCATTCCCAGAATCCTCCACTCTGCAGTCATGTCCTGTGTTATTAATAGAGAAGAGTGATGTCATGTGACAAATTTCCCAGAATCCTCTCCTCTCCAGTCATGTCCCTGTGTTATTAATAGAGAAGAGTGATGTCATGTGACATCATTCCCAGAATGCTCCACTTCTCCAGTCATGTCCTGTGTTATTAATAGAGAAGAGTGATGTCATGTGACATATTTCCCAGAATCCTCCCCTCTCCAGTCATGTCCCTGTGTTATTAATAGAGAAAAGTGATGCAATGTGACATCATTCCCAGAATCCTCTCCTCTCCAGTCATGTCCTGTGTTATTAATAGAGAAGAGTGATGTCATGTGACATATTTCCCAGAATCCTCACCTCTCCGGTCATGTCCTGTGTTATTAATAGAGAAAAGTGATGTCATGTGACATATTTCCCAGAATCCTCTCCTCCCCAGTCATGTCCTGTGTTATTAATAGAGAAGAGTTATGTCATGTGACATATTTCCCAGAATCCTCACCTCTCCAGTCATGTCCTGTGTTATTAATAGAGAAGAGTGATGTCATGTGACATATTTCCCAGAATCCTCACCTCTCCGGTCATGTCCTGTGTTATTAATAGAGAAGAGTGATGTCATGTGACATATTTCCCAGAATCCTCCCCTCTCCAGTCATGTCCTGTGTTATTAATAGAGAAGAGTGATGTCATGTGACATATTTCCCAGAATCCTCACCTCTCCGGTAATGTCCCTGTGTTATTAATAGAGAAGAGTGATGTCATGTGACATCATTCCCAGAATCCTCCACTCTCCAGTCATGTCTGTGTTATTAATAGAGAAGAGTGATGTCATGTGCCATCATTCCCAGAATCCTCTCCTCTCCAGTCATGTCCCTGTGTTATTAATAGAGAAGAGTGATGTCATGTGACATCATTCCCAGAATCCTCCACTCTCCAGTCATGTCTGTGTTATTAATAGAGAAGAGTGATGTCATGTGACATATTTCCCAGAATCCTCAAATCTCCAGTCATGTCCCTGTGTTATTAGTAGAGAAGAGTGATGTCATGTGACATATTTCCCAGAATCCTCACCTCTCCGGTCATGTCCCTGTGTTATTAATAGAGAAGAGTGATGTCATGTGGCATATTTCCCAGAATCCTCACCTCTCCGGTCATGTCCTGTGTTATTAATAGAGAAGAGTGATGTAATGTGACATATTTCCCAGAATCCTCACCTCTCCAGTCATGTCCCTGTGTTATTAATAGAGAAGAGTGATGTCATGTGACATCATTCCCAGAATCCTCCACTCTCCAGTCATGTCTGTGTTATTAATAGAGAAGAGTGATGTCATGTGACATATTTCCCAGAATCCTCAAATCTCCAGTCATGTCCCTGTGTTATTAGTAGAGAAGAGTGATGTCATGTGACATATTTCCCAGAATCCTCACCTCTCCGGTCATGTCCTGTGTTATTAATAGAGAAGAGTGATGTCATGTGACATATTTCCCAGAATCCTCCCCTCTCCAGTCATGTCCTGTGTTATTAATAGAGAAGAGTGATGTCATGTGACATATTTCCCAGAATCCTCACCTCTCCAGTCATGTCCCTGTGTTATTAATAGAGAAGAGTGATGTCATGTGACATCATTCCCAGAATCCTCAAATCTCCAGTCATGTCCCTGTGTTATTAATAGAGAAGAGTGATGTCATGTGACATATTTCCCAGAATCCTCACCTCTCCAGTCATGTCTGTGTTATTAATAGAGAAGAGTGATGTCATGTGACATCATTCCCAGAATCCTCAAATCTCCAGTCATGTCCCTGTGTTATTAATAGAGAAGAGTGATGTCATGTGACATCATTCCCAGAATCCTCTCCTCTCCAGTCATGTCCCTGTGTTATTAATAGAGAAGAGTGATGTCATGTGACATCATTCCCAGAATCCTCCACTCTCCAGTCATGTCTGTGTTATTAATAGAGAAGAGTGATGTCATGTGACATATTTCCCAGAATCCTCAAATCTCCAGTCATGTCCCTGTGTTATTAATAGAGAAGAGTGATGTCATGTGACATATTTCCCAGAATCCTCCACTCTCCAGTCACGTCTGTGTTATTAATAGAGAAGAGTGATGTCATGTGACATATTTCCCAGAATCCTCACCTCTCCAGTCATGTCCCTGTGTTATTAATAGAGAAGAGTGATGTCATGTGACATATTTCCCAGAATCCTCACCTCTTCTGTCCATGTTTTATTAATAGAGAAGAGTGATGTCATGTGACATATTTCCCAGAATCCTCAACTCTCCGGTCATGTCCCTGTGTTATTAATAGAGAAGAGTGATGTCATGTGACATCATTCCCAGAATCCTCACCTCTCCGGTCATGTCCTGTGTTATTAATAGAGAAGAGTGGTGTCATGTGACATCATTCCCAGAATCCTCCACTCTGCAGTCATGTCCTGTGTTATTAATAGAGAAGAGTGATGTCATGTGACAAATTTCCCAGAATCCTCTCCTCTCCAGTCATGTCCCTGTGTTATTAATAGAGAAGAGTGATGTCATGTGACATCATTCCCAGAATGCTCCACTTCTCCAGTCATGTCCTGTGTTATTAATAGAGAAGAGTGATGTCATGTGACATATTTCCCAGAATCCTCCCCTCTCCAGTCATGTCCCTGTGTTATTAATAGAGAAAAGTGATGCAATGTGACATCATTCCCAGAATCCTCTCCTCTCCAGTCATGTCCTGTGTTATTAATAGAGAAGAGTGATGTCATGTGACATATTTCCCAGAATCCTCACCTCTCCGGTCATGTCCTGTGTTATTAATAGAGAAAAGTGATGTCATGTGACATATTTCCCAGAATCCTCTCCTCCCCAGTCATGTCCTGTGTTATTAATAGAGAAGAGTTATGTCATGTGACATATTTCCCAGAATCCTCACCTCTCCAGTCATGTCCTGTGTTATTAATAGAGAAGAGTGATGTCATGTGACATATTTCCCAGAATCCTCACCTCTCCGGTCATGTCCTGTGTTATTAATAGAGAAGAGTGATGTCATGTGACATATTTCCCAGAATCCTCCCCTCTCCAGTCATGTCCTGTGTTATTAATAGAGAAGAGTGATGTCATGTGACATATTTCCCAGAATCCTCACCTCTCCGGTAATGTCCCTGTGTTATTAATAGAGAAGAGTGATGTCATGTGACATCATTCCCAGAATCCTCCACTCTCCAGTCATGTCTGTGTTATTAATAGAGAAGAGTGATGTCATGTGCCATCATTCCCAGAATCCTCTCCTCTCCAGTCATGTCCCTGTGTTATTAATAGAGAAGAGTGATGTCATGTGACATCATTCCCAGAATCCTCCACTCTCCAGTCATGTCTGTGTTATTAATAGAGAAGAGTGATGTCATGTGACATATTTCCCAGAATCCTCAAATCTCCAGTCATGTCCCTGTGTTATTAGTAGAGAAGAGTGATGTCATGTGACATATTTCCCAGAATCCTCACCTCTCCGGTCATGTCCCTGTGTTATTAATAGAGAAGAGTGATGTCATGTGGCATATTTCCCAGAATCCTCACCTCTCCGGTCATGTCCTGTGTTATTAATAGAGAAGAGTGATGTAATGTGACATATTTCCCAGAATCCTCACCTCTCCAGTCATGTCCCTGTGTTATTAATAGAGAAGAGTGATGTCATGTGACATCATTCCCAGAATCCTCCACTCTCCAGTCATGTCTGTGTTATTAATAGAGAAGAGTGATGTCATGTGACATATTTCCCAGAATCCTCAAATCTCCAGTCATGTCCCTGTGTTATTAGTAGAGAAGAGTGATGTCATGTGACATATTTCCCAGAATCCTCACCTCTCCGGTCATGTCCTGTGTTATTAATAGAGAAGAGTGATGTCATGTGACATATTTCCCAGAATCCTCCCCTCTCCAGTCATGTCCTGTGTTATTAATAGAGAAGAGTGATGTCATGTGACATATTTCCCAGAATCCTCACCTCTCCAGTCATGTCCCTGTGTTATTAATAGAGAAGAGTGATGTCATGTGACATCATTCCCAGAATCCTCCACTCTCCAGTCATGCCTGTGTTATTAATAGAGAAGAGTGATGTCATGTGACATATTTCCCAGAATCCTCAAATCTCCAGTCATGTCCCTGTGTTATTAGTAGAGAAGAGTGATGTCATGTGACATATTTCCCAGAATCCTCACCTCTCCGGTCATGTCCCTGTGTTATTAATAGAGAAGAGTGATGTCATGTGGCATATTTCCCAGAATCCTCACCTCTCCGGTCATGTCCTGTGTTATTAATAGAGAAGAGTGATGTCATGTGACATATTTCCCAGAATCCTCACCTCTCCAGTCATGTCCCTGTGTTATTAATAGAGAAGAGTGATGTCATGTGACATCATTCCCAGAATCCTCCACTCTCCAGTCATGTCTGTGTTATTAATAGAGAAGAGTGATGTCATGTGACATATTTCCCAGAATCCTCACCTCTCCAGTCATGTCCCTGTGTTATTAATAGAGAAGAGTGATGTCATGTGACATCATTCCCAGAATCCTCCACTCTCCAGTCATGTCTGTGTTATTAATAGAGAAGAGTGATGTCATGTGACATCATTCCCAGAATCCCCTCCTCTCCAGTCATGTCCCTGTGTTATTAATAGAGAAGAGTGATGTCATGTGACATCATTCCCAGAATCCTCCACTCTCCAGTCATGTCTGTGTTATTAATAGAGAAGAGTGATGTCATGTGACATCATTCCCAGAATCCTCCACTCTCCAGTCATGTCTGTGTTATTAATAGAGAAGAGTGATGTCATGTGACATATTTCCCAGAATCCTCAAATCTCCAGTCATGTCCCTGTGTTATTAGTAGAGAAGAGTGATGTCATGTGACATATTTCCCAGAATCCTCACCTCTCCGGTCATGTCCTGTGTTATTAATAGAGAAGAGTGATGTCATGTGACATATTTCCCAGAATCCTCCCCTCTCCAGTCATGTCCTGTGTTATTAATAGAGAAGAGTGATGTCATGTGACATATTTCCCAGAATCCTCACCTCTCCAGTCATGTCCCTGTGTTATTAATAGAGAAGAGTGATGTCATGTGACATCATTCCCAGAATCCTCCACTCTCCAGTCATGCCTGTGTTATTAATAGAGAAGAGTGATGTCATGTGACATATTTCCCAGAATCCTCAAATCTCCAGTCATGTCCCTGTGTTATTAGTAGAGAAGAGTGATGTCATGTGACATATTTCCCAGAATCCTCACCTCTCCGGTCATGTCCCTGTGTTATTAATAGAGAAGAGTGATGTCATGTGGCATATTTCCCAGAATCCTCACCTCTCCGGTCATGTCCTGTGTTATTAATAGAGAAGAGTGATGTCATGTGACATATTTCCCAGAATCCTCACCTCTCCAGTCATGTCCCTGTGTTATTAATAGAGAAGAGTGATGTCATGTGACATCATTCCCAGAATCCTCCACTCTCCAGTCATGTCTGTGTTATTAATAGAGAAGAGTGATGTCATGTGACATATTTCCCAGAATCCTCACCTCTCCAGTCATGTCCCTGTGTTATTAATAGAGAAGAGTGATGTCATGTGACATCATTCCCAGAATCCTCCACTCTCCAGTCATGTCTGTGTTATTAATAGAGAAGAGTGATGTCATGTGACATCATTCCCAGAATCCCCTCCTCTCCAGTCATGTCCCTGTGTTATTAATAGAGAAGAGTGATGTCATGTGACATCATTCCCAGAATCCTCCACTCTCCAGTCATGTCTGTGTTATTAATAGAGAAGAGTGATGTCATGTGACATCATTCCCAGAATCCTCAAATCTCCAGTCATGTCCCTGTGTTATTAACAGAGAAGAGTGATGTCATGTGACATCATTCCCAGAATCCTCTCCTCTCCAGTCATGTCCCTGTGTTATTAATAGAGAAGAGTGATGTCATGTGACATCATTCCCAGAATCCTCTCCTCTCCAGTCATGTCCTGTGTTATTAATAGAGAAGAGTGATGTCATGTGACATATTTCCCAGAATCCTCACCTCTCCGGTCATGTCCTGTGTTATTAATAGAGAAAAGTGATGTCATGTGACATATTTCCCAGAATCCTCTCCTCCCCAGTCATGTCCTGTGTTATTAATAGAGAAGAGTTATGTCATGTGACATCATTCCCAGAATCCTCTCCTCTCCAGTCATGTCCCTGTGTTCTTAATAGAGAAGAGTGATGTCATGTGACATCATTCCCAGAATCCTCCACTCTCCAGTCATGTCTGTGTAATTAATAGAGAAGAGTGATGTCATGTGACATATTTCCCAGAATCCTCACCTCTCCGGTCATGTCCCTGTGTTATTAATAGAGAAGAGTGATGTCATGTGACATATTTCCCAGAATCCTCACCTCTCCAGTCATGTCCATGTGTTATTTATAGAGAAGAGTGATGTCATGTGACATATTTCCCAGAATCCTCACCTCTCCAGTCATGTCCTGTGTTATTAATAGAGAAGAGTGATGTCATGTGACAAATTTCCCAGAATCCTCTCCTCTCCAGTCATGTCCCTGTGTTATTAATAGAGAAGAGTGATGTCATGTGACATCATTCCCAGTATCCTCCACTATCCAGTCATGTCCTGTTATTAATAGAGAAGAGTGATGTCATGTGACATATTCCCCAGAATCCTCCACTCTCCAGTCATGTCCTGTGTTATTAATAGAGAAGATTGATGTCATGTGACATATTTCCCAGAATCCTCACCTCTCCTGTCATGTCCTGTGTTATTAATAGAGAAGAGTGATGTCATGTGACATATTTCCCAGAATCCTCACCTCTCCAGTCATGTCTGTGTTATTAATAGAGAAGAGTGATGTCATGTGACATATTTCCCAGAATCCTCACCTCTCCAGTCATGTCCATGTGTTATTTATAGAGAAGAGTGATGTCATGTGACATATTTCCCAGAATCCTCACCTCTCCAGTCATGTCCTGTGTTATTAATAGAGAAGAGTGATGTCATGTGACATATTTCCCAGAATCCTCACCTCTCCAGTCATGTCCCTGTGTTATTAATAGAGAAGAGTGATGTCATGTGACATCATTCCCAGAATCCTCCACTCTCCAGTCATGTCTGTGTTATTAATAGAGAAGAGTGATGTCATGTGACATCATTCCCAGAATCCTCAAATCTCCAGTCATGTCCCTGTGTTATTAATAGAGAAGAGTGATGTCATGTGACATCATTCCCAGAATCCTCTCCTCTCCAGTCATGTCCCTGTGTTATTAATAGAGAAGAGTGATGTCATGTGACATCATTCCCAGAATCCTCCACTCTCCAGTCATGTCTGTGTTATTAATAGAGAAGAGTGATGTCATGTGACATATTTCCCAGAATCCTCACCTCTCCAGTCATGTCCCTGTGTTATTAATAGAGAAGAGTGATGTCATGTGACATATTTCCCAGAATCCTCACCTCTTCTGTCCATGTTTTATTAATAGAGAAGAGTGATGTCATGTGACATATTTCCCAGAATCCTCACCTCTCCGGTCATGTCCCTGTGTTATTAATAGAGAAGAGTGATGTCATGTGACATCATTCCCAGAATCCTCATCTCTCCGGTCATGTCCTGTGTTATTAATAGAGAAGAGTGGTGTCATGTGACATCATTCCCAGAATCCTCCACTCTGCAGTCATGTCCTGTGTTATTAATAGAGAAGAGTGATGTCATGTGACAAATTTCCCAGAATCCTCTCCTCTCCAGTCATGTCCTGTGTTATTAATAGAGAAGAGTGATGCAATGTGACATCATTCCCAGAATCCTCTCCTCTCCAGTCATGTCCTGTGTTATTAATAGAGAAGAGTGATGTCATGTGACATATTTCCCAGAATCCTCACCTCTCCGGTCATGTCCTGTGTTATTAATAGAGAAAAGTGATGTCATGTGACATATTTCCCAGAATCCTCTCCTCCCCAGTCATGTCCTGTGTTATTAATAGAGAAGAGTTATGTCATGTGACATATTTCCCAGAATCCTCACCTCTCCAGTCATGACCTGTGTTATTAATAGAGAAGAGTGATGTCATGTGACATATTTCCCAGAATCCTCACCTCTCCGGTCATGTCCTGTGTTATTAATAGAGAAGAGTGATGTCATGTGACATATTTCCCAGAATCCTCCCCTCTCCAGTCATGTGCTGTGTTATTAATAGAGAAGAGTGATGTCATGTGACATATTTCCCAGAATCCTCACCTCTCCGGTAATGTCCCTGTGTTATTAATAGAGAAGAGTGATGTCATGTGACATCATTCCCAGAATCCTCCACTCTCCAGTCATGTCTGTGTTATTAATAGAGAAGAGTGATGTCATGTGCCATCATTCCCAGAATCCTCTCCTCTCCAGTCATGTCCCTGTGTTATTAATAGAGAAGAGTGATGTCATGTGACATCATTCCCAGAATCCTCCACTCTCCAGTCATGTCTGTGTTATTAATAGAGAAGAGTGATGTCATGTGACATATTTCCCAGAATCCTCAAATCTCCAGTCATGTCCCTGTGTTATTAATAGAGAAGAGTGATGTCATGTGACATATTTCCCAGAATCCTCACCTCTCCGGTCATGTCCCTGTGTTATTAATAGAGAAGAGTGATGTCATGTGGCATATTTCCCAGAATCCTCACCTCTCCGGTCATGTCCTGTGTTATTAATAGAGAAGAGTGATGTCATGTGACATATTTCCCAGAATCCTCACCTCTCCAGTCATGTCCCTGTGTTATTAATAGAGAAGAGTGATGTCATGTGACATCATTCCCAGAATCCTCCACTCTCCAGTCATGTCTGTGTTATTAATAGAGAAGAGTGATGTCATGTGACATCATTCCCAGAATCCCCTCCTCTCCAGTCATGTCCCTGTGTTATTAATAGAGAAGAGTGATGTCATGTGACATCATTCCCAGAATCCTCCACTCTCCAGTCATGTCTGTGTTATTAATAGAGAAGAGTGATGTCATGTGACATCATTCCCAGAATCCTCTCCTCTCCAGTCATGTCCCTGTGTTATTAATAGAGAAGAGTGATGTCATGTGACATCATTCCCAGAATCCTCTCCTCTCCAGTCATGTCCTGTGTTATTAATAGAGAAGAGTGATGTCATGTGACATCATTCCCAGAATCCTCAAATCTCCAGTCATGTCCCTGTGTTATTAACAGAGAAGAGTGATGTCATGTGACATCATTCCCAGAATCCTCTCCTCTCCAGTCATGTCCCTGTGTTATTAATAGAGAAGAGTGATGTCATGTGACATCATTCCCAGAATCCTCTCCTCTCCAGTCATGTCCTGTGTTATTAATAGAGAAGAGTGATGTCATGTGACATATTTCCCAGAATCCTCACCTCTCCGGTCATGTCCTGTGTTATTAATAGAGAAGAGTGATGTCACGTGACATATTTCCCAGAATCCTCACCTCTCCAGTCATGTCCCTGTGTTATTAATAGAGAAGAGTGATGTCATGTGACATCATTCCCAGAATCCTCCACTCTCCAGTCATGTCTGTGTTATTAATAGAGAAGAGTGATGTCATGTGACATATTTCCCAGAATCCTCACCTCTCCAGTCATGTCCCTGTGTTATTAATAGAGAAGAGTGATGTCATGTGACATCATTCCCAGAATCCTCCACTCTCCAGTCATGTCTGTGTTATTAATAGAGAAGAGTGATGTCATGTGACATCATTCCCAGAATCCTCTCCTCTCCAGTCATGTCCCTGTGTTATTAATAGAGAAGAGTGATGTCATGTGACATCATTCCCAGAATCCTCAAATCTCCAGTCATGTCCCTGTGTTATTAACAGAGAAGAGTGATGTCATGTGACATCATTCCCAGAATCCTCTCCTCTCCAGTCATGTCCCTGTGTTAATAATAGAGAAGAGTGATGTCATGTGACATCATTCCCAGAATCCTCTCCTCTCCAGTCATGTCCTGTGTTATTAATAGAGAAGAGTGATGTCATGTGACATATTTCCCAGAATCCTCACCTCTCCGGTCATGTCCTGTGTTATTAATAGAGAAAAGTGATGTCATGTGACATATTTCCCAGAATCCTCTCCTCCCCAGTCATGTCCTGTGTTATTAATAGAGAAGAGTTATGTCATGTGACATCATTCCCAGAATCCTCTCCTCTCCAGTCATGTCCCTGTGTTATTAATAGAGAAGAGTGATGTCATGTGACATCATTCCCAGAATCCTCCACTCTCCAGTCATGTCTGTGTAATTAATAGAGAAGAGTGATGTCATGTGACATATTTCCCAGAATCCTCACCTCTCCGGTCATGTCCCTGTGTTATTAATAGAGAAGAGTGATGTCGTGTGACATATTTCCCAGAATCCTCACCTCTCCAGTCATGTCCATGTGTTATTTATAGAGAAGAGTGATGTCATGTGACATATTTCCCAGAATCCTCACCTCTCCAGTCATGTCCTGTGTTATTAATAGAGAAGAGTGATGTCATGTGACAAATTTCCCAGAATCCTCTCCTCTCCAGTCATGTCCCTGTGTTATTAATAGAGAAGAGTGATGTCATGTGACATCATTCCCAGTATCCTCCACTATCCAGTCATGTCTGTGTAATTAATAGAGAAGAGTGATGTCATGTGACATATTTCCCAGAATCCTCACCTCTCCGGTCATGTCCCTGTGTTATTAATAGAGAAGAGTGATGTCGTGTGACATATTTCCCAGAATCCTCACCTCTCCAGTCATGTCCATGTGTTATTTATAGAGAAGAGTGATGTCATGTGACATATTTCCCAGAATCCTCACCTCTCCAGTCATGTCCTGTGTTATTAATAGAGAAGAGTGATGTCATGTGACAAATTTCCCAGAATCCTCTCCTCTCCAGTCATGTCCCTGTGTTATTAATAGAGAAGAGTGATGTCATGTGACATCATTCCCAGTATCCTCCACTATCCAGTCATGTCCTGTTATTAATAGAGAAGAGTGATGTCATGTGACATATTCCCCAGAATCCTCCACTCTCCAGTCATGTCCTGTGTTATTAATAGAGAAGATTGATGTCATGTGACATATTTCCCAGAATCCTCACCTCTCCTGTCATGTCCTGTGTTATTAATAGAGAAGAGTGATGTCATGTGACATATTTCCCAGAATCCTCACCTCTCCAGTCATGTCTGTGTTATTAATAGAGAAGAGTGATGTCATGTGACATATTTCCCAGAATCCTCACCTCTCCAGTCATGTCCATGTGTTATTTATAGAGAAGAGTGATGTCATGTGACATATTTCCCAGAATCCTCACCTCTCCAGTCATGTCCTGTGTTATTAATAGAGAAGAGTGATGTCATGTGACATATTTCCCAGAATCCTCACCTCTCCAGTCATGTCCCTGTGTTATTAATAGAGAAGAGTGATGTCATGTGACATCATTCCCAGAATCCTCCACTCTCCAGTCATGTCTGTGTTATTAATAGAGAAGAGTGATGTCATGTGACATCATTCCCAGAATCCTCAAATCTCCAGTCATGTCCCTGTGTTATTAATAGAGAAGAGTGATGTCATGTGACATCATTCCCAGAATCCTCTCCTCTCCAGTCATGTCCCTGTGTTATTAATAGAGAAGAGTGATGTCATGTGACATCATTCCCAGAATCCTCCACTCTCCAGTCATGTCTGTGTTATTAATAGAGAAGAGTGATGTCATGTGACATATTTCCCAGAATCCTCACCTCTCCAGTCATGTCCCTGTGTTATTAATAGAGAAGAGTGATGTCATGTGACATATTTCCCAGAATCCTCACCTCTTCTGTCCATGTTTTATTAATAGAGAAGAGTGATGTCATGTGACATATTTCCCAGAATCCTCACCTCTCCGGTCATGTCCCTGTGTTATTAATAGAGAAGAGTGATGTCATGTGAAATCATTCCCAGAATCCTCATCTCTCCGGTCATGTCCTGTGTTATTAATAGAGAAGAGTGGTGTCATGTGACATCATTCCCAGAATCCTCCACTCTGCAGTCATGTCCTGTGTTATTAATAGAGAAGAGTGATGTCATGTGACAAATTTCCCAGAATCCTCTCCTCTCCAGTCATGTCCTGTGTTATTAATAGAGAAGAGTGATGTCATGTGACATATTTCCCAGAATCCTCCCCTCTCCAGTCATGTCCCTGTGTTATTAATAGAGAAAAGTGATGCAATGTGACATCATTCCCAGAATCCTCTCCTCTCCAGTCATGTCCTGTGTTATTAATAGAGAAGAGTGATGTCATGTGACATATTTCCCAGAATCCTCACCTCTCCGGTCATGTCCTGTGTTATTAATAGAGAAAAGTGATGTCATGTGACATATTTCCCAGAATCCTCTCCTCCCCAGTCATGTCCTGTGTTATTAATAGAGAAGAGTTATGTCATGTGACATATTTCCCAGAATCCTCACCTCTCCAGTCATGACCTGTGTTATTAATAGAGAAGAGTGATGTCATGTGACATATTTCCCAGAATCCTCACCTCTCCGGTCATGTCCTGTGTTATTAATAGAGAAGAGTGATGTCATGTGACATATTTCCCAGAATCCTCCCCTCTCCAGTCATGTCCTGTGTTATTAATAGAGAAGAGTGATGTCATGTGACATATTTCCCAGAATCCTCACCTCTCCGGTAATGTCCCTGTGTTATTAATAGAGAAGAGTGATGTCATGTGACATCATTCCCAGAATCCTCCACTCTCCAGTCATGTCTGTGTTATTAATAGAGAAGAGTGATGTCATGTGCCATCATTCCCAGAATCCTCTCCTCTCCAGTCATGTCCCTGTGTTATTAATAGAGAAGAGTGATGTCATGTGACATCATTCCCAGAATCCTCCACTCTCCAGTCATGTCTGTGTTATTAATAGAGAAGAGTGATGTCATGTGACATATTTCCCAGAATCCTCAAATCTCCAGTCATGTCCCTGTGTTATTAATAGAGAAGAGTGATGTCATGTGACATATTTCCCAGAATCCTCACCTCTCCGGTCATGTCCCTGTGTTATTAATAGAGAAGAGTGATGTCATGTGGCATATTTCCCAGAATCCTCACCTCTCCGGTCATGTCCTGTGTTATTAATAGAGAAGAGTGATGTCATGTGACATATTTCCCAGAATCCTCACCTCTCCAGTCATGTCCCTGTGTTATTAATAGAGAAGAGTGATGTCATGTGACATCATTCCCAGAATCCTCCACTCTCCAGTCATGTCTGTGTTATTAATAGAGAAGAGTGATGTCATGTGACATCATTCCCAGAATCCTCAAATCTCCAGTCATGTCCCTGTGTTATTAACAGAGAAGAGTGATGTCATGTGACATCATTCCCAGAATCCTCTCCTCTCCAGTCATGTCCCTGTGTTATTAATAGAGAAGAGTGATGTCATGTGACATCATTCCCAGAATCCTCTCCTCTCCAGTCATGTCCTGTGTTATTAATAGAGAAGAGTGATGTCATGTGACATATTTCCCAGAATCCTCACCTCTCCGGTCATGTCCTGTGTTATTAATAGAGAAAAGTGATGTCATGTGACATATTTCCCAGAATCCTCTCCTCCCCAGTCATGTCCTGTGTTATTAATAGAGAAGAGTTATGTCATGTGACATATTTCCCAGAATCCTCCACTCTGCAGTCATGTCCTGTGTTATTAATAGAGAAGAGTGATGTCATGTGACATATTTCCCAGAATCCTCTCCTCTCCTGTCATGTCCTGTGTTATTAATAGAGAAGAGTGATGTCATGTGACATATTTCCAAGAATCCTCAAATCTCCAGTCATGTCCCTGTGTTATTAATAGAGAAGAGTGATGTCATGTGACATATTTCCCAGAATCCTCACCTCTTCTGTCCATGTTTTATTAATAGAGAACAGTGATGTCATGTGACATATTTCCCAGAATCCTCACCTCTCCGGCCATGTCTCTGTGTTATTAATAGAGAAGAGTGATGTCATGTGACATCATTCCCAGAATCCTCACCTCTCCGGTCATGTCCTGTGTTATTAATAGAGAAGAGTGGTGTCATGTGACATCATTCCCAGAATCCTCCACTCTGCAGTCATGTCCTGTGTTATTAATAGAGAAGAGTGATGTCATGTGACAAATTTCCCAGAATCCTCTCCTCTCCAGTCATGTCCTGTGTTATTAATAGAGAAGAGTGATGTCATGTGACATATTTCCCAGAATCCTCCCCTCTCCAGTCATGTCCCTGTGTTATTAATAGAGAAAAGTGATGCAATGTGACATCATTCCCAGAATCCTCTCCTCTCCAGTCATGTCCTGTGTTATTAATAGAGAAGAGTGATGTCATGTGACATATTTCCCAGAATCCTCACCTCTCCGGTCATGTCCTGTGTTATTAATAGAGAAAAGTGATGTCATGTGACATATTTCCCAGAATCCTCTCCTCCCCAGTCATGTCCTGTGTTATTAATAGAGAAGAGTTATGTCATGTGACATATTTCCCAGAATCCTCACCTCTCCAGTCATGACCTGTGTTATTAATAGAGAAGAGTGATGTCATGTGACATATTTCCCAGAATCCTCACCTCTCCGGTCATGTCCTGTGTTATTAATAGAGAAGAGTGATGTCATGTGACATATTTCCCAGAATCCTCCCCTCTCCAGTCATGTCCTGTGTTATTAATAGAGAAGAGTGATGTAATGTGACATATTTCCCAGAATCCTCACCTCTCCGGTAATGTCCCTGTGTTATTAATAGAGAAGAGTGATGTCATGTGACATCATTCCCAGAATCCTCCACTCTCCAGTCATGTCTGTGTTATTAATAGAGAAGAGTGATGTCATGTGCCATCATTCCCAGAATCCTCTCCTCTCCAGTCATGTCCCTGTGTTATTAATAGAGAAGAGTGATGTCATGTGACATCATTCCCAGAATCCTCCACTCTCCAGTCATGTCTGTGTTATTAATAGAGAAGAGTGATGTCATGTGACATATTTCCCAGAATCCTCAAATCTCCAGTCATGTCCCTGTGTTATTAATAGAGAAGAGTGATGTCATGTGACATATTTCCCAGAATCCTCACCTCTCCGGTCATGTCCCTGTGTTATTAATAGAGAAGAGTGATGTCATGTGGCATATTTCCCAGAATCCTCACCTCTCCGGTCATGTCCTGTGTTATTAATAGAGAAGAGTGATGTCATGTGACATATTTCCCAGAATCCTCACCTCTCCAGTCATGTCCCTGTGTTATTAATAGAGAAGAGTGATGTCATGTGACATCATTCCCAGAATCCTCCACTCTCCAGTCATGTCTGTGTTATTAATAGAGAAGAGTGATGTCATGTGACATCATTCCCAGAATCCTCAAATCTCCAGTCATGTCCCTGTGTTATTAACAGAGAAGAGTGATGTCATGTGACATCATTCCCAGAATCCTCTCCTCTCCAGTCATGTCCCTGTGTTATTAATAGAGAAGAGTGATGTCATGTGACATCATTCCCAGAATCCTCTCCTCTCCAGTCATGTCCTGTGTTATTAATAGAGAAGAGTGATGTCATGTGACATATTTCCCAGAATCCTCACCTCTCCGGTCATGTCCTGTGTTATTAATAGAGAAAAGTGATGTCATGTGACATATTTCCCAGAATCCTCTCCTCCCCAGTCATGTCCTGTGTTATTAATAGAGAAGAGTTATGTCATGTGACATATTTCCCAGAATCCTCCACTCTGCAGTCATGTCCTGTGTTATTAATAGAGAAGAGTGATGTCATGTGACATATTTCCAAGAATCCTCAAATCTCCAGTCATGTCCCTGTGTTATTAATAGAGAAGAGTGATGTCATGTGACATATTTCCCAGAATCCTCACCTCTTCTGTCCATGTTTTATTAATAGAGAAGAGTGATGTCATGTGACATATTTCCCAGAATCCTCACCTCTCCGGCCATGTCTCTGTGTTATTAATAGAGAAGAGTGATGTCATGTGACATCATTCCCAGAATCCTCACCTCTCCGGTCATGTCCTGTGTTATTAATAGAGAAGAGTGGTGTCATGTGACATCATTCCCAGAATCCTCCACTCTGCAGTCATGTCCTGTGTTATTAATAGAGAAGAGTGATGTCATGTGACAAATTTCCCAGAATCCTCTCCTCTCCAGTCATGTCCCTGTGTTATTAATAGAGAAGAGTGATGTCATGTGACATCATTCCCAGAATCCTCCACTTCTCCAGTCATGTCCTGTGTTATTAATAGAGAAGAGTGATGTCATGTGACATATTTCCCAGAATCCTCCCCTCTCCAGTCATGTCCCTGTGTTATTAATAGAGAAAAGTGATGCAATGTGACATCATTACCAGAGTCCTCACCTCTCCGGTCATGTCCCTGTTTTGTTAATAGAGAAGAGTGATGTCATGTGACATCATTCCCAGAATCCTCCACTCTCCAGTCATGTCTGTGTTATTAATAGAGAAGAGTGATGTCATGTGACATATTTCCCAGAATCCTCACCTCTCCAGTCATGTCCCTGTGTTATTAATAGAGAAGAGTGATGTCATGTGACATCATTCCCAGAATCCTCCACTCTCCAGTCATGTCTGTGTTATTAATAGAGAAGAGTGATGTCATGTGACATCATTCCCAGAATCCCCTCCTCTCCAGTCATGTCCCTGTGTTATTAATAGAGAAGAGTGATGTCATGTGACATCATTCCCAGAATCCTCCACTCTCCAGTCATGTCTGTGTTATTAATAGAGAAGAGTGATGTCATGTGACATCATTCCCAGAATCCTCCACTCTCCAGTCATGTCTGTGTTATTAATAGAGAAGAGTGATGTCATGTGACATATTTCCCAGAATCCTCAAATCTCCAGTCATGTCCCTGTGTTATTAGTAGAGAAGAGTGATGTCATGTGACATATTTCCCAGAATCCTCACCTCTCCGGTCATGTCCTGTGTTATTAATAGAGAAGAGTGATGTCATGTGACATATTTCCCAGAATCCTCCCCTCTCCAGTCATGTCCTGTGTTATTAATAGAGAAGAGTGATGTCATGTGACATATTTCCCAGAATCCTCACCTCTCCAGTCATGTCCCTGTGTTATTAATAGAGAAGAGTGATGTCATGTGACATCATTCCCAGAATCCTCCACTCTCCAGTCATGCCTGTGTTATTAATAGAGAAGAGTGATGTCATGTGACATATTTCCCAGAATCCTCAAATCTCCAGTCATGTCCCTGTGTTATTAGTAGAGAAGAGTGATGTCATGTGACATATTTCCCAGAATCCTCACCTCTCCGGTCATGTCCCTGTGTTATTAATAGAGAAGAGTGATGTCATGTGGCATATTTCCCAGAATCCTCACCTCTCCGGTCATGTCCTGTGTTATTAATAGAGAAGAGTGATGTCATGTGACATATTTCCCAGAATCCTCACCTCTCCAGTCATGTCCCTGTGTTATTAATAGAGAAGAGTGATGTCATGTGACATCATTCCCAGAATCCTCCACTCTCCAGTCATGTCTGTGTTATTAATAGAGAAGAGTGATGTCATGTGACATATTTCCCAGAATCCTCACCTCTCCAGTCATGTCCCTGTGTTATTAATAGAGAAGAGTGATGTCATGTGACATCATTCCCAGAATCCTCCACTCTCCAGTCATGTCTGTGTTATTAATAGAGAAGAGTGATGTCATGTGACATCATTCCCAGAATCCCCTCCTCTCCAGTCATGTCCCTGTGTTATTAATAGAGAAGAGTGATGTCATGTGACATCATTCCCAGAATCCTCCACTCTCCAGTCATGTCTGTGTTATTAATAGAGAAGAGTGATGTCATGTGACATCATTCCCAGAATCCTCAAATCTCCAGTCATGTCCCTGTGTTATTAACAGAGAAGAGTGATGTCATGTGACATCATTCCCAGAATCCTCTCCTCTCCAGTCATGTCCCTGTGTTATTAATAGAGAAGAGTGATGTCATGTGACATCATTCCCAGAATCCTCTCCTCTCCAGTCATGTCCTGTGTTATTAATAGAGAAGAGTGATGTCATGTGACATATTTCCCAGAATCCTCACCTCTCCGGTCATGTCCTGTGTTATTAATAGAGAAAAGTGATGTCATGTGACATATTTCCCAGAATCCTCTCCTCCCCAGTCATGTCCTGTGTTATTAATAGAGAAGAGTTATGTCATGTGACATCATTCCCAGAATCCTCTCCTCTCCAGTCATGTCCCTGTGTTCTTAATAGAGAAGAGTGATGTCATGTGACATCATTCCCAGAATCCTCCACTCTCCAGTCATGTCTGTGTAATTAATAGAGAAGAGTGATGTCATGTGACATATTTCCCAGAATCCTCACCTCTCCGGTCATGTCCCTGTGTTATTAATAGAGAAGAGTGATGTCATGTGACATATTTCCCAGAATCCTCACCTCTCCAGTCATGTCCATGTGTTATTTATAGAGAAGAGTGATGTCATGTGACATATTTCCCAGAATCCTCACCTCTCCAGTCATGTCCTGTGTTATTAATAGAGAAGAGTGATGTCATGTGACAAATTTCCCAGAATCCTCTCCTCTCCAGTCATGTCCCTGTGTTATTAATAGAGAAGAGTGATGTCATGTGACATCATTCCCAGTATCCTCCACTATCCAGTCATGTCCTGTTATTAATAGAGAAGAGTGATGTCATGTGACATATTCCCCAGAATCCTCCACTCTCCAGTCATGTCCTGTGTTATTAATAGAGAAGATTGATGTCATGTGACATATTTCCCAGAATCCTCACCTCTCCTGTCATGTCCTGTGTTATTAATAGAGAAGAGTGATGTCATGTGACATATTTCCCAGAATCCTCACCTCTCCAGTCATGTCTGTGTTATTAATAGAGAAGAGTGATGTCATGTGACATATTTCCCAGAATCCTCACCTCTCCAGTCATGTCCATGTGTTATTTATAGAGAAGAGTGATGTCATGTGACATATTTCCCAGAATCCTCACCTCTCCAGTCATGTCCTGTGTTATTAATAGAGAAGAGTGATGTCATGTGACATATTTCCCAGAATCCTCACCTCTCCAGTCATGTCCCTGTGTTATTAATAGAGAAGAGTGATGTCATGTGACATCATTCCCAGAATCCTCCACTCTCCAGTCATGTCTGTGTTATTAATAGAGAAGAGTGATGTCATGTGACATCATTCCCAGAATCCTCAAATCTCCAGTCATGTCCCTGTGTTATTAATAGAGAAGAGTGATGTCATGTGACATCATTCCCAGAATCCTCTCCTCTCCAGTCATGTCCCTGTGTTATTAATAGAGAAGAGTGATGTCATGTGACATCATTCCCAGAATCCTCCACTCTCCAGTCATGTCTGTGTTATTAATAGAGAAGAGTGATGTCATGTGACATATTTCCCAGAATCCTCACCTCTCCAGTCATGTCCCTGTGTTATTAATAGAGAAGAGTGATGTCATGTGACATATTTCCCAGAATCCTCACCTCTTCTGTCCATGTTTTATTAATAGAGAAGAGTGATGTCATGTGACATATTTCCCAGAATCCTCACCTCTCCGGTCATGTCCCTGTGTTATTAATAGAGAAGAGTGATGTCATGTGACATCATTCCCAGAATCCTCATCTCTCCGGTCATGTCCTGTGTTATTAATAGAGAAGAGTGGTGTCATGTGACATCATTCCCAGAATCCTCCACTCTGCAGTCATGTCCTGTGTTATTAATAGAGAAGAGTGATGTCATGTGACAAATTTCCCAGAATCCTCTCCTCTCCAGTCATGTCCTGTGTTATTAATAGAGAAGAGTGATGCAATGTGACATCATTCCCAGAATCCTCTCCTCTCCAGTCATGTCCTGTGTTATTAATAGAGAAGAGTGATGTCATGTGACATATTTCCCAGAATCCTCACCTCTCCGGTCATGTCCTGTGTTATTAATAGAGAAAAGTGATGTCATGTGACATATTTCCCAGAATCCTCTCCTCCCCAGTCATGTCCTGTGTTATTAATAGAGAAGAGTTATGTCATGTGACATATTTCCCAGAATCCTCACCTCTCCAGTCATGACCTGTGTTATTAATAGAGAAGAGTGATGTCATGTGACATATTTCCCAGAATCCTCACCTCTCCGGTCATGTCCTGTGTTATTAATAGAGAAGAGTGATGTCATGTGACATATTTCCCAGAATCCTCCCCTCTCCAGTCATGTGCTGTGTTATTAATAGAGAAGAGTGATGTCATGTGACATATTTCCCAGAATCCTCACCTCTCCGGTAATGTCCCTGTGTTATTAATAGAGAAGAGTGATGTCATGTGACATCATTCCCAGAATCCTCCACTCTCCAGTCATGTCTGTGTTATTAATAGAGAAGAGTGATGTCATGTGCCATCATTCCCAGAATCCTCTCCTCTCCAGTCATGTCCCTGTGTTATTAATAGAGAAGAGTGATGTCATGTGACATCATTCCCAGAATCCTCCACTCTCCAGTCATGTCTGTGTTATTAATAGAGAAGAGTGATGTCATGTGACATATTTCCCAGAATCCTCAAATCTCCAGTCATGTCCCTGTGTTATTAATAGAGAAGAGTGATGTCATGTGACATATTTCCCAGAATCCTCACCTCTCCGGTCATGTCCCTGTGTTATTAATAGAGAAGAGTGATGTCATGTGGCATATTTCCCAGAATCCTCACCTCTCCGGTCATGTCCTGTGTTATTAATAGAGAAGAGTGATGTCATGTGACATATTTCCCAGAATCCTCACCTCTCCAGTCATGTCCCTGTGTTATTAATAGAGAAGAGTGATGTCATGTGACATCATTCCCAGAATCCTCCACTCTCCAGTCATGTCTGTGTTATTAATAGAGAAGAGTGATGTCATGTGACATCATTCCCAGAATCCCCTCCTCTCCAGTCATGTCCCTGTGTTATTAATAGAGAAGAGTGATGTCATGTGACATCATTCCCAGAATCCTCCACTCTCCAGTCATGTCTGTGTTATTAATAGAGAAGAGTGATGTCATGTGACATCATTCCCAGAATCCTCTCCTCTCCAGTCATGTCCCTGTGTTATTAATAGAGAAGAGTGATGTCATGTGACATCATTCCCAGAATCCTCTCCTCTCCAGTCATGTCCTGTGTTATTAATAGAGAAGAGTGATGTCATGTGACATCATTCCCAGAATCCTCAAATCTCCAGTCATGTCCCTGTGTTATTAACAGAGAAGAGTGATGTCATGTGACATCATTCCCAGAATCCTCTCCTCTCCAGTCATGTCCCTGTGTTATTAATAGAGAAGAGTGATGTCATGTGACATCATTCCCAGAATCCTCTCCTCTCCAGTCATGTCCTGTGTTATTAATAGAGAAGAGTGATGTCATGTGACATATTTCCCAGAATCCTCACCTCTCCGGTCATGTCCTGTGTTATTAATAGAGAAGAGTGATGTCACGTGACATATTTCCCAGAATCCTCACCTCTCCAGTCATGTCCCTGTGTTATTAATAGAGAAGAGTGATGTCATGTGACATCATTCCCAGAATCCTCCACTCTCCAGTCATGTCTGTGTTATTAATAGAGAAGAGTGATGTCATGTGACATATTTCCCAGAATCCTCACCTCTCCAGTCATGTCCCTGTGTTATTAATAGAGAAGAGTGATGTCATGTGACATCATTCCCAGAATCCTCCACTCTCCAGTCATGTCTGTGTTATTAATAGAGAAGAGTGATGTCATGTGACATCATTCCCAGAATCCTCTCCTCTCCAGTCATGTCCCTGTGTTATTAATAGAGAAGAGTGATGTCATGTGACATCATTCCCAGAATCCTCAAATCTCCAGTCATGTCCCTGTGTTATTAACAGAGAAGAGTGATGTCATGTGACATCATTCCCAGAATCCTCTCCTCTCCAGTCATGTCCCTGTGTTAATAATAGAGAAGAGTGATGTCATGTGACATCATTCCCAGAATCCTCTCCTCTCCAGTCATGTCCTGTGTTATTAATAGAGAAGAGTGATGTCATGTGACATATTTCCCAGAATCCTCACCTCTCCGGTCATGTCCTGTGTTATTAATAGAGAAAAGTGATGTCATGTGACATATTTCCCAGAATCCTCTCCTCCCCAGTCATGTCCTGTGTTATTAATAGAGAAGAGTTATGTCATGTGACATCATTCCCAGAATCCTCTCCTCTCCAGTCATGTCCCTGTGTTATTAATAGAGAAGAGTGATGTCATGTGACATCATTCCCAGAATCCTCCACTCTCCAGTCATGTCTGTGTAATTAATAGAGAAGAGTGATGTCATGTGACATATTTCCCAGAATCCTCACCTCTCCGGTCATGTCCCTGTGTTATTAATAGAGAAGAGTGATGTCGTGTGACATATTTCCCAGAATCCTCACCTCTCCAGTCATGTCCATGTGTTATTTATAGAGAAGAGTGATGTCATGTGACATATTTCCCAGAATCCTCACCTCTCCAGTCATGTCCTGTGTTATTAATAGAGAAGAGTGATGTCATGTGACAAATTTCCCAGAATCCTCTCCTCTCCAGTCATGTCCCTGTGTTATTAATAGAGAAGAGTGATGTCATGTGACATCATTCCCAGTATCCTCCACTATCCAGTCATGTCTGTGTAATTAATAGAGAAGAGTGATGTCATGTGACATATTTCCCAGAATCCTCACCTCTCCGGTCATGTCCCTGTGTTATTAATAGAGAAGAGTGATGTCGTGTGACATATTTCCCAGAATCCTCACCTCTCCAGTCATGTCCATGTGTTATTTATAGAGAAGAGTGATGTCATGTGACATATTTCCCAGAATCCTCACCTCTCCAGTCATGTCCTGTGTTATTAATAGAGAAGAGTGATGTCATGTGACAAATTTCCCAGAATCCTCTCCTCTCCAGTCATGTCCCTGTGTTATTAATAGAGAAGAGTGATGTCATGTGACATCATTCCCAGTATCCTCCACTATCCAGTCATGTCCTGTTATTAATAGAGAAGAGTGATGTCATGTGACATATTCCCCAGAATCCTCCACTCTCCAGTCATGTCCTGTGTTATTAATAGAGAAGATTGATGTCATGTGACATATTTCCCAGAATCCTCACCTCTCCTGTCATGTCCTGTGTTATTAATAGAGAAGAGTGATGTCATGTGACATATTTCCCAGAATCCTCACCTCTCCAGTCATGTCTGTGTTATTAATAGAGAAGAGTGATGTCATGTGACATATTTCCCAGAATCCTCACCTCTCCAGTCATGTCCATGTGTTATTTATAGAGAAGAGTGATGTCATGTGACATATTTCCCAGAATCCTCACCTCTCCAGTCATGTCCTGTGTTATTAATAGAGAAGAGTGATGTCATGTGACATATTTCCCAGAATCCTCACCTCTCCAGTCATGTCCCTGTGTTATTAATAGAGAAGAGTGATGTCATGTGACATCATTCCCAGAATCCTCCACTCTCCAGTCATGTCTGTGTTATTAATAGAGAAGAGTGATGTCATGTGACATCATTCCCAGAATCCTCAAATCTCCAGTCATGTCCCTGTGTTATTAATAGAGAAGAGTGATGTCATGTGACATCATTCCCAGAATCCTCTCCTCTCCAGTCATGTCCCTGTGTTATTAATAGAGAAGAGTGATGTCATGTGACATCATTCCCAGAATCCTCCACTCTCCAGTCATGTCTGTGTTATTAATAGAGAAGAGTGATGTCATGTGACATATTTCCCAGAATCCTCACCTCTCCAGTCATGTCCCTGTGTTATTAATAGAGAAGAGTGATGTCATGTGACATATTTCCCAGAATCCTCACCTCTTCTGTCCATGTTTTATTAATAGAGAAGAGTGATGTCATGTGACATATTTCCCAGAATCCTCACCTCTCCGGTCATGTCCCTGTGTTATTAATAGAGAAGAGTGATGTCATGTGAAATCATTCCCAGAATCCTCATCTCTCCGGTCATGTCCTGTGTTATTAATAGAGAAGAGTGGTGTCATGTGACATCATTCCCAGAATCCTCCACTCTGCAGTCATGTCCTGTGTTATTAATAGAGAAGAGTGATGTCATGTGACAAATTTCCCAGAATCCTCTCCTCTCCAGTCATGTCCTGTGTTATTAATAGAGAAGAGTGATGTCATGTGACATATTTCCCAGAATCCTCCCCTCTCCAGTCATGTCCCTGTGTTATTAATAGAGAAAAGTGATGCAATGTGACATCATTCCCAGAATCCTCTCCTCTCCAGTCATGTCCTGTGTTATTAATAGAGAAGAGTGATGTCATGTGACATATTTCCCAGAATCCTCACCTCTCCGGTCATGTCCTGTGTTATTAATAGAGAAAAGTGATGTCATGTGACATATTTCCCAGAATCCTCTCCTCCCCAGTCATGTCCTGTGTTATTAATAGAGAAGAGTTATGTCATGTGACATATTTCCCAGAATCCTCACCTCTCCAGTCATGACCTGTGTTATTAATAGAGAAGAGTGATGTCATGTGACATATTTCCCAGAATCCTCACCTCTCCGGTCATGTCCTGTGTTATTAATAGAGAAGAGTGATGTCATGTGACATATTTCCCAGAATCCTCCCCTCTCCAGTCATGTCCTGTGTTATTAATAGAGAAGAGTGATGTCATGTGACATATTTCCCAGAATCCTCACCTCTCCGGTAATGTCCCTGTGTTATTAATAGAGAAGAGTGATGTCATGTGACATCATTCCCAGAATCCTCCACTCTCCAGTCATGTCTGTGTTATTAATAGAGAAGAGTGATGTCATGTGCCATCATTCCCAGAATCCTCTCCTCTCCAGTCATGTCCCTGTGTTATTAATAGAGAAGAGTGATGTCATGTGACATCATTCCCAGAATCCTCCACTCTCCAGTCATGTCTGTGTTATTAATAGAGAAGAGTGATGTCATGTGACATATTTCCCAGAATCCTCAAATCTCCAGTCATGTCCCTGTGTTATTAATAGAGAAGAGTGATGTCATGTGACATATTTCCCAGAATCCTCACCTCTCCGGTCATGTCCCTGTGTTATTAATAGAGAAGAGTGATGTCATGTGGCATATTTCCCAGAATCCTCACCTCTCCGGTCATGTCCTGTGTTATTAATAGAGAAGAGTGATGTCATGTGACATATTTCCCAGAATCCTCACCTCTCCAGTCATGTCCCTGTGTTATTAATAGAGAAGAGTGATGTCATGTGACATCATTCCCAGAATCCTCCACTCTCCAGTCATGTCTGTGTTATTAATAGAGAAGAGTGATGTCATGTGACATCATTCCCAGAATCCTCAAATCTCCAGTCATGTCCCTGTGTTATTAACAGAGAAGAGTGATGTCATGTGACATCATTCCCAGAATCCTCTCCTCTCCAGTCATGTCCCTGTGTTATTAATAGAGAAGAGTGATGTCATGTGACATCATTCCCAGAATCCTCTCCTCTCCAGTCATGTCCTGTGTTATTAATAGAGAAGAGTGATGTCATGTGACATATTTCCCAGAATCCTCACCTCTCCGGTCATGTCCTGTGTTATTAATAGAGAAAAGTGATGTCATGTGACATATTTCCCAGAATCCTCTCCTCCCCAGTCATGTCCTGTGTTATTAATAGAGAAGAGTTATGTCATGTGACATATTTCCCAGAATCCTCCACTCTGCAGTCATGTCCTGTGTTATTAATAGAGAAGAGTGATGTCATGTGACATATTTCCCAGAATCCTCTCCTCTCCTGTCATGTCCTGTGTTATTAATAGAGAAGAGTGATGTCATGTGACATATTTCCAAGAATCCTCAAATCTCCAGTCATGTCCCTGTGTTATTAATAGAGAAGAGTGATGTCATGTGACATATTTCCCAGAATCCTCACCTCTTCTGTCCATGTTTTATTAATAGAGAACAGTGATGTCATGTGACATATTTCCCAGAATCCTCACCTCTCCGGCCATGTCTCTGTGTTATTAATAGAGAAGAGTGATGTCATGTGACATCATTCCCAGAATCCTCACCTCTCCGGTCATGTCCTGTGTTATTAATAGAGAAGAGTGGTGTCATGTGACATCATTCCCAGAATCCTCCACTCTGCAGTCATGTCCTGTGTTATTAATAGAGAAGAGTGATGTCATGTGACAAATTTCCCAGAATCCTCTCCTCTCCAGTCATGTCCTGTGTTATTAATAGAGAAGAGTGATGTCATGTGACATATTTCCCAGAATCCTCCCCTCTCCAGTCATGTCCCTGTGTTATTAATAGAGAAAAGTGATGCAATGTGACATCATTCCCAGAATCCTCTCCTCTCCAGTCATGTCCTGTGTTATTAATAGAGAAGAGTGATGTCATGTGACATATTTCCCAGAATCCTCACCTCTCCGGTCATGTCCTGTGTTATTAATAGAGAAAAGTGATGTCATGTGACATATTTCCCAGAATCCTCTCCTCCCCAGTCATGTCCTGTGTTATTAATAGAGAAGAGTTATGTCATGTGACATATTTCCCAGAATCCTCACCTCTCCAGTCATGACCTGTGTTATTAATAGAGAAGAGTGATGTCATGTGACATATTTCCCAGAATCCTCACCTCTCCGGTCATGTCCTGTGTTATTAATAGAGAAGAGTGATGTCATGTGACATATTTCCCAGAATCCTCCCCTCTCCAGTCATGTCCTGTGTTATTAATAGAGAAGAGTGATGTAATGTGACATATTTCCCAGAATCCTCACCTCTCCGGTAATGTCCCTGTGTTATTAATAGAGAAGAGTGATGTCATGTGACATCATTCCCAGAATCCTCCACTCTCCAGTCATGTCTGTGTTATTAATAGAGAAGAGTGATGTCATGTGCCATCATTCCCAGAATCCTCTCCTCTCCAGTCATGTCCCTGTGTTATTAATAGAGAAGAGTGATGTCATGTGACATCATTCCCAGAATCCTCCACTCTCCAGTCATGTCTGTGTTATTAATAGAGAAGAGTGATGTCATGTGACATATTTCCCAGAATCCTCAAATCTCCAGTCATGTCCCTGTGTTATTAATAGAGAAGAGTGATGTCATGTGACATATTTCCCAGAATCCTCACCTCTCCGGTCATGTCCCTGTGTTATTAATAGAGAAGAGTGATGTCATGTGGCATATTTCCCAGAATCCTCACCTCTCCGGTCATGTCCTGTGTTATTAATAGAGAAGAGTGATGTCATGTGACATATTTCCCAGAATCCTCACCTCTCCAGTCATGTCCCTGTGTTATTAATAGAGAAGAGTGATGTCATGTGACATCATTCCCAGAATCCTCCACTCTCCAGTCATGTCTGTGTTATTAATAGAGAAGAGTGATGTCATGTGACATCATTCCCAGAATCCTCAAATCTCCAGTCATGTCCCTGTGTTATTAACAGAGAAGAGTGATGTCATGTGACATCATTCCCAGAATCCTCTCCTCTCCAGTCATGTCCCTGTGTTATTAATAGAGAAGAGTGATGTCATGTGACATCATTCCCAGAATCCTCTCCTCTCCAGTCATGTCCTGTGTTATTAATAGAGAAGAGTGATGTCATGTGACATATTTCCCAGAATCCTCACCTCTCCGGTCATGTCCTGTGTTATTAATAGAGAAAAGTGATGTCATGTGACATATTTCCCAGAATCCTCTCCTCCCCAGTCATGTCCTGTGTTATTAATAGAGAAGAGTTATGTCATGTGACATATTTCCCAGAATCCTCCACTCTGCAGTCATGTCCTGTGTTATTAATAGAGAAGAGTGATGTCATGTGACATATTTCCAAGAATCCTCAAATCTCCAGTCATGTCCCTGTGTTATTAATAGAGAAGAGTGATGTCATGTGACATATTTCCCAGAATCCTCACCTCTTCTGTCCATGTTTTATTAATAGAGAAGAGTGATGTCATGTGACATATTTCCCAGAATCCTCACCTCTCCGGCCATGTCTCTGTGTTATTAATAGAGAAGAGTGATGTCATGTGACATCATTCCCAGAATCCTCACCTCTCCGGTCATGTCCTGTGTTATTAATAGAGAAGAGTGGTGTCATGTGACATCATTCCCAGAATCCTCCACTCTGCAGTCATGTCCTGTGTTATTAATAGAGAAGAGTGATGTCATGTGACAAATTTCCCAGAATCCTCTCCTCTCCAGTCATGTCCCTGTGTTATTAATAGAGAAGAGTGATGTCATGTGACATCATTCCCAGAATCCTCCACTTCTCCAGTCATGTCCTGTGTTATTAATAGAGAAGAGTGATGTCATGTGACATATTTCCCAGAATCCTCCCCTCTCCAGTCATGTCCCTGTGTTATTAATAGAGAAAAGTGATGCAATGTGACATCATTACCAGAGTCCTCACCTCTCCGGTCATGTCCCTGTTTTGTTAATAGAGAAGAGTGATGTCATGTGACATCATTCCCAGAATCCTCTCCTCTCCAGTCATGTCCTGTGTTATTAATAGAGAAGAGTGATGTCATGTGACATATTTCCCAGAATCCTCACCTCTCCGGTCATGTCCTGTGTTATTAATAGAGAAGAGTGATGTCATGTGACATATTTCCCAGAATCCTCCCCTCTCCAGTCATGTCCTGTGTTATTAATAGAGAAGAGTGATGTCATGTGACATATTTCCCAGAATCCTCACCTCTCCGGTAATGTCCCTGTGTTATTAATAGAGAAGAGTGATGTCATGTGACATCATTCCCAGAATCCTCCACTCTCCAGTCATGTCTGTGTTATTAATAGAGAAGAGTGATGTCATGTGACATCATTCCCAGAATCCTCTCCTCTCCAGTCATGTCCCTGTGTTATTAATAGAGAAGAGTGATGTCATGTGACATCATTCCCAGAATCCTCCACTCTCCAGTCATGTCTGTGTTATTAATAGAGAAGAGTGATGTCATGTGACATATTTCACAGAATCCTCACCTCTCCGGTCATGTCCCTGTGTTATTAATAGAGAAGAGTGATGTCATGTGACATATTTCCCAGAATCCTCACCTCTCCAGTCATGTCCATGTGTTATTTATAGAGAAGAGTGATGTCATGTGACATATTTCCCAGAATCCTCACCTCTCCAGTCATGTCCTGTGTTATTAATAGAGAAGAGTGATGTCATGTGATAAATTTCCCAGAATCCTCTCCTCTCCAGTCATGTCCCTGTGTTATTAATAGAGAAGAGTGATGTCATGTGACATCATTCCCAGAATCCTCCACTTCTCCAGTCATGTCCTGTGTTATTAATAGAGAAGAGTGATGTCATGTGACATATTTCCCAGAATCCTCCCCTCTCCAGTCATGTCCCTGTGTTATTAATAGAGAAAAGTGATGCAATGTGACATCATTCCCAGAATCCTCTCCTCTCCAGTCATGTCCTGTGTTATTAATAGAGAAGAGTGATGTCATGTGACATATTTCCCAGAATCCTCACCTCTCCAGTCATGTCCTGTGTTATTAATAGAGAAGAGTGATGTCATGTGATAAATTTCCCAGAATCCTCTCCTCTCCAGTCATGTCCCTGTGTTATTAAAAAAGAAGAGTGATGTCATGTGACATCATTCCCAGAATCCTCCACTTCTCCAGTCATGTCCTGTGTTATTAATAGAGAAAAGTGATGTCATGTGACATATTTCCCAGAATCCTCTCCTCCCCAGTCATGTCCTGTGTTATTAATAGAGAAGAGTTATGTCATGTGACATATTTCCCAGAATCCTCCACTCTGCAGTCATGTCCTGTGTTATTAATAGAGAAGAGTGATGTCATGTGACATATTTCCCAGAATCCTCTCCTCTCCTGTCATGTCCTGTGTTATTAATAGAGAAGAGTGATGTCATGTGACATATTTCCAAGAATCCTCAAATCTCCAGTCATGTCCCTGTGTTATTAATAGAGAAGAGTGATGTCATGTGACATATTTCCCAGAATCCTCACCTCTTCTGTCCATGTTTTATTAATAGAGAAGAGTGATGTCATGTGACATATTTCCCAGAATCCTCACCTCTCCGGCCATGTCTCTGTGTTATTAATAGAGAAGAGTGATGTCATGTGACATCATTCCCAGAATCCTCACCTCTCCGGTCATGTCCTGTGTTATTAATAGAGAAGAGTGGTGTCATGTGACATCATTCCCAGAATCCTCCACTCTGCAGTCATGTCCTGTGTTATTAATAGAGAAGAGTGATGTCATGTGACAAATTTCCCAGAATCCTCTCCTCTCCAGTCATGTCCCTGTGTTATTAATAGAGAAGAGTGATGTCATGTGACATCATTCCCAGAATCCTCCACTTCTCCAGTCATGTCCTGTGTTATTAATAGAGAAGAGTGATGTCATGTGACATATTTCCCAGAATCCTCCCCTCTCCAGTCATGTCCCTGTGTTATTAATAGAGAAAAGTGATGCAATGTGACATCATTACCAGAGTCCTCACCTCTCCGGTCATGTCCCTGTTTTGTTAATAGAGAAGAGTGATGTCATGTGACATCATTCCCAGAATCCTCTCCTCTCCAGTCATGTCCTGTGTTATTAATAGAGAAGAGTGATGTCATGTGACATATTTCCCAGAATCCTCACCTCTCCGGTCATGTCCTGTGTTATTAATAGAGAAGAGTGATGTCATGTGACATATTTCCCAGAATCCTCCCCTCTCCAGTCATGTCCTGTGTTATTAATAGAGAAGAGTGATGTCATGTGACATATTTCCCAGAATCCTCACCTCTCCGGTAATGTCCCTGTGTTATTAATAGAGAAGAGTGATGTCATGTGACATCATTCCCAGAATCCTCCACTCTCCAGTCATGTCTGTGTTATTAATAGAGAAGAGTGATGTCATGTGACATCATTCCCAGAATCCTCTCCTCTCCAGTCATGTCCCTGTGTTATTAATAGAGAAGAGTGATGTCATGTGACATCATTCCCAGAATACTCCACTCTCCAGTCATGTCTGTGTTATTAATAGAGAAGAGTGATGTCATGTGACATATTTCACAGAATCCTCACCTCTCCGGTCATGTCCCTGTGTTATTAATAGAGAAGAGTGATGTCATGTGACATATTTCCCAGAATCCTCACCTCTCCAGTCATGTCCATGTGTTATTTATAGAGAAGAGTGATGTCATGTGACATATTTCCCAGAATCCTCACCTCTCCAGTCATGTCCTGTGTTATTAATAGAGAAGAGTGATGTCATGTGATAAATTTCCCAGAATCCTCTCCTCTCCAGTCATGTCCCTGTGTTATTAATAGAGAAGAGTGATGTCATGTGACATCATTCCCAGAATCCTCCACTTCTCCAGTCATGTCCTGTGTTATTAATAGAGAAGAGTGATGTCATGTGACATATTTCCCAGAATCCTCCCCTCTCCAGTCATGTCCCTGTGTTATTAATAGAGAAAAGTGATGCAATGTGACATCATTCCCAGAATCCTCTCCTCTCCAGTCATGTCCTGTGTTATTAATAGAGAAGAGTGATGTCATGTGACATATTTCCCAGAATCCTCACCTCTCCAGTCATGTCCTGTGTTATTAATAGAGAAGAGTGATGTCATGTGATAAATTTCCCAGAATCCTCTCCTCTCCAGTCATGTCCCTGTGTTATTAATAAAGAAGAGTGATGTCATGTGACATCATTCCCAGAATCCTCCACTTCTCCAGTCATGTCCTGTGTTATTAATAGAGAAAAGTGATGTCATGTGACATATTTCCCAGAATCCTCTCCTCCCCAGTCATGTCCTGTGTTATTAATAGAGAAGAGTTATGTCATGTGACATATTTCCCAGAATCCTCCACTCTGCAGTCATGTCCTGTGTTATTAATAGAGAAGAGTGATGTCATGTGACATATTTCCCAGAATCCTCTCCTCTCCTGTCATGTCCTGTGTTATTAATAGAGAAGAGTGATGTCATGTGACATATTTCCAAGAATCCTCAAATCTCCAGTCATGTCCCTGTGTTATTAATAGAGAAGAGTGATGTCATGTGACATATTTCCCAGAATCCTCACCTCTTCTGTCCATGTTTTATTAATAGAGAAGAGTGATGTCATGTGACATATTTCCCAGAATCCTCACCTCTCCGGCCATGTCTCTGTGTTATTAATAGAGAAGAGTGATGTCATGTGACATCATTCCCAGAATCCTCACCTCTCCGGTCATGTCCTGTGTTATTAATAGAGAAGAGTGATGTCATGTGACATATTTCCCAGAATCCTCCCCTCTCCAGTCATGTCCCTGTGTTATTAATAGAGAAAAGTGATGCAATGTGACATCATTACCAGAGTCCTCACCTCTCCGGTCATGTCCCTGTTTTGTTAATAGAGAAGAGTGATGTCATGTGACATCATTCCCAGAATCCTCTCCTCTCCAGTCATGTCCTGTGTTATTAATAGAGAAGAGTGATGTCATGTGACATATTTCCCAGAATCCTCACCTCTCCGGTCATGTCCTGTGTTATTAATAGAGAAGAGTGATGTCATGTGACATATTTCCCAGAATCCTCCCCTCTCCAGTCATGTCCTGTGTTATTAATAGAGAAGAGTGATGTCATGTGACATATTTCCCAGAATCCTCACCTCTCCGGTAATGTCCCTGTGTTATTAATAGAGAAGAGTGATGTCATGTGACATCATTCCCAGAATCCTCCACTCTCCAGTCATGTCTGTGTTATTAATAGAGAAGAGTGATGTCATGTGACATCATTCCCAGAATCCTCTCCTCTCCAGTCATGTCCCTGTGTTATTAATAGAGAAGAGTGATGTCATGTGACATCATTCCCAGAATACTCCACTCTCCAGTCATGTCTGTGTTATTAATAGAGAAGAGTGATGTCATGTGACATATTTCACAGAATCCTCACCTCTCCGGTCATGTCCCTGTGTTATTAATAGAGAAGAGTGATGTCATGTGACATATTTCCCAGAATCCTCACCTCTCCAGTCATGTCCATGTGTTATTTATAGAGAAGAGTGATGTCATGTGACATATTTCCCAGAATCCTCACCTCTCCAGTCATGTCCTGTGTTATTAATAGAGAAGAGTGATGTCATGTGATAAATTTCCCAGAATCCTCTCCTCTCCAGTCATGTCCCTGTGTTATTAATAGAGAAGAGTGATGTCATGTGACATCATTCCCAGAATCCTCCACTTCTCCAGTCATGTCCTGTGTTATTAATAGAGAAGAGTGATGTCATGTGACATATTTCCCAGAATCCTCCCCTCTCCAGTCATGTCCCTGTGTTATTAATAGAGAAAAGTGATGCAATGTGACATCATTCCCAGAATCCTCTCCTCTCCAGTCATGTCCTGTGTTATTAATAGAGAAGAGTGATGTCATGTGACATATTTCCCAGAATCCTCACCTCTCCAGTCATGTCCTGTGTTATTAATAGAGAAGAGTGATGTCATGTGATAAATTTCCCAGAATCCTCTCCTCTCCAGTCATGTCCCTGTGTTATTAATAAAGAAGAGTGATGTCATGTGACATCATTCCCAGAATCCTCCACTTCTCCAGTCATGTCCTGTGTTATTAATAGAGAAAAGTGATGTCATGTGACATATTTCCCAGAATCCTCTCCTCCCCAGTCATGTCCTGTGTTATTAATAGAGAAGAGTTATGTCATGTGACATATTTCCCAGAATCCTCCACTCTGCAGTCATGTCCTGTGTTATTAATAGAGAAGAGTGATGTCATGTGACATATTTCCCAGAATCCTCTCCTCTCCTGTCATGTCCTGTGTTATTAATAGAGAAGAGTGATGTCATGTGACATATTTCCAAGAATCCTCAAATCTCCAGTCATGTCCCTGTGTTATTAATAGAGAAGAGTGATGTCATGTGACATATTTCCCAGAATCCTCACCTCTTCTGTCCATGTTTTATTAATAGAGAAGAGTGATGTCATGTGACATATTTCCCAGAATCCTCACCTCTCCGGCCATGTCTCTGTGTTATTAATAGAGAAGAGTGATGTCATGTGACATCATTCCCAGAATCCTCACCTCTCCGGTCATGTCCTGTGTTATTAATAGAGAAGAGTGGTGTCATGTGACATCATTCCCAGAATCCTCCACTCTGCAGTCATGTCCTGTGTTATTAATAGAGAAGAGTGATGTCATGTGACAAATTTCCCAGAATCCTCTCCTCTCCAGTCATGTCCCTGTGTTATTAATAGAGAAGAGTGATGTCATGTGACATCATTCCCAGAATCCTCCACTTCTCCAGTCATGTCCTGTGTTATTAATAGAGAAGAGTGATGTCATGTGACATATTTCCCAGAATCCTCCCCTCTCCAGTCATGTCCCTGTGTTATTAATAGAGAAAAGTGATGCAATGTGACATCATTACCAGAGTCCTCACCTCTCCGGTCATGTCCCTGTTTTGTTAATAGAGAAGAGTGATGTCATGTGACATCATTCCCAGAATCCTCTCCTCTCCAGTCATGTCCTGTGTTATTAATAGAGAAGAGTGATGTCATGTGACATATTTCCCAGAATCCTCACCTCTCCGGTCATGTCCTGTGTTATTAATAGAGAAGAGTGATGTCATGTGACATATTTCCCAGAATCCTCCCCTCTCCAGTCATGTCCTGTGTTATTAATAGAGAAGAGTGATGTCATGTGACATATTTCCCAGAATCCTCACCTCTCCGGTAATGTCCCTGTGTTATTAATAGAGAAGAGTGATGTCATGTGACATCATTCCCAGAATCCTCCACTCTCCAGTCATGTCTGTGTTATTAATAGAGAAGAGTGATGTCATGTGACATCATTCCCAGAATCCTCTCCTCTCCAGTCATGTCCCTGTGTTATTAATAGAGAAGAGTGATGTCATGTGACATCATTCCCAGAATACTCCACTCTCCAGTCATGTCTGTGTTATTAATAGAGAAGAGTGATGTCATGTGACATATTTCACAGAATCCTCACCTCTCCGGTCATGTCCCTGTGTTATTAATAGAGAAGAGTGATGTCATGTGACATATTTCCCAGAATCCTCACCTCTCCAGTCATGTCCATGTGTTATTTATAGAGAAGAGTGATGTCATGTGACATATTTCCCAGAATCCTCACCTCTCCAGTCATGTCCTGTGTTATTAATAGAGAAGAGTGATGTCATGTGATAAATTTCCCAGAATCCTCTCCTCTCCAGTCATGTCCCTGTGTTATTAATAGAGAAGAGTGATGTCATGTGACATCATTCCCAGAATCCTCCACTTCTCCAGTCATGTCCTGTGTTATTAATAGAGAAGAGTGATGTCATGTGACATATTTCCCAGAATCCTCCCCTCTCCAGTCATGTCCCTGTGTTATTAATAGAGAAAAGTGATGCAATGTGACATCATTCCCAGAATCCTCTCCTCTCCAGTCATGTCCTGTGTTATTAATAGAGAAGAGTGATGTCATGTGACATATTTCCCAGAATCCTCACCTCTCCGGTCATGTCCTGTGTTATTAATAGAGAAAAGTGATGTCATGTGACATATTTCCCAGAATCCTCTCCTCCCCAGTCATGTCCTGTGTTATTAATAGAGAAGAGTTATGTCATGTGACATATTTCCCAGAATCCTCACCTCTCCAGTCATGACCTGTGTTATTAATAGAGAAGAGTGATGTCATGTGACATATTTCCCAGAATCCTCACCACTCCGGTCATGTCCTGTGTTATTAATAGAGAAGAGTGATGTCATGTGACATATTTCCCAGAATCCTCCCCTCTCCAGTCATGTCCTGTGTTATTAATAGAGAAGAGTGATGTCATGTGACATATTTCCCAGAATACTCACCTCTCCGGTAATGTCCCTGTGTTATTAATAGAGAAGAGTGATGTCATGTGACATCATTCCCAGAATCCTCCACTCTCCAGTCATGTCTGTGTTATTAATAGAGAAGAGTGATGTCATGTGCCATCATTCCCAGAATCCTCTCCTCTCCAGTCATGTCCCTGTGTTATTAATAGAGAAGAGTGATGTCATGTGACATCATTCCCAGAATCCTCCACTCTCCAGTCATGTCTGTGTTATTAATAGAGAAGAGTGATGTCATGTGACATATTTCCCAGAATCCTCAAATCTCCAGTCATGTCCCTGTGTTATTAATAGAGAAGAGTGATGTCATGTGACATATTTCCCAGAATCCTCACCTCTCCGGTCATGTCCCTGTGTTATTAATAGAGAAGAGTGATGTCATGTGGCATATTTCCCAGAATCCTCACCTCTCCGGTCATGTCCTGTGTTATTAATAGAGAAGAGTGATGTCATGTGACATATTTCCCAGAATCCTCACCTCTCCAGTCATGTCCCTGTGTTATTAATAGAGAAGAGTGATGTCATGTGACATCATTCCCAGAATCCTCCACTCTCCAGTCATGTCTGTGTTATTAATAGAGAAGAGTGATGTCATGTGACATCATTCCCAGAATCCTCAAATCTCCAGTCATGTCCCTGTGTTATTAACAGAGAAGAGTGATGTCATGTGACATCATTCCCAGAATCCTCTCCTCTCCAGTCATGTCCCTGTGTTATTAATAGAGAAGAGTGATGTCATGTGACATCATTCCCAGAATCCTCTCCTCTCCAGTCATGTCCTGTGTTATTAATAGAGAAGAGTGATGTCATGTGACATATTTCCCAGAATCCTCACCTCTCCAGTCATGTCCTGTGTTATTAATAGAGAAAAGTGATGTCATGTGACATATTTCCCAGAATCCTCTCCTCCCCAGTCATGTCCTGTGTTATTAATAGAGAAGAGTTATGTCATGTGACATATTTCCCAGAATCCTCCACTCTGCAGTCATGTCCTGTGTTATTAATAGAGAAGAGTGATGTCATGTGACATATTTCCCAGAATCCTCTCCTCTCCTGTCATGTCCTGTGTTATTAATAGAGAAGAGTGATGTCATGTGACATATTTCCAAGAATCCTCAAATCTCCAGTCATGTCCCTGTGTTATTAATAGAGAAGAGTGATGTCATGTGACATATTTCCCAGAATCCTCACCTCTTCTGTCCATGTTTTATTAATAGAGAAGAGTGATGTCATGTGACATATTTCCCAGAATCCTCACCTCTCCGGCCATGTCTCTGTGTTATTAATAGAGAAGAGTGATACCATGTGACATCATTCCCAGAATCCTCACCTCTCCGGTCATGTCCTGTGTTATTAATAGAGAAGAGTGGTGTCATGTGACATCATTCCCAGAATCCTCCACTCTGCAGTCATGTCCTGTGTTATTAATAGAGAAGAGTGATGTCATGTGACAAATTTCCCAGAATCCTCTCCTCTCCAGTCATGTCCCTGTGTTTTTAATAGTGAAGAGTGATGTCATGTGACATCATTCCCAGAATCCTCCACTTCTCCAGTCATGTCCTGTGTTATTAATAGAGAAGAGTGATGTCATGTGACATATTTCCCAGAATCCTCCCCTCTCCAGTCATGTCCCTGTGTTATTAATAGAGAAAAGTGATGCAATGTGACATCATTACCAGAGTCCTCACCTCTCCGGTCATGTCCCTGTTTTGTTAATAGAGAAGAGTGATGTCATGTGACATCATTCCCAGAATCCTCTCCTCTCCAGTCATGTCCTGTGTTATTAATAGAGAAGAGTGATGTCATGTGACATTTCCCAGAATCCTCACCTCTCCGGTCATGTCCTGTGTTATTAATAGAGAAGAGTGATGTCATGTGACATATTTCCCAGAATCCTCCCCTCTCCAGTCATGTCCTGTGTTATTAATAGAGAAGAGTGATGTCATGTGACATATTTCCCAGAATCCTCACCTCTCCGGTAATGTCCCTGTGTTATTAATAGAGAAGAGTGATGTCATGTGACATCATTCCCAGAATCCTCCACTCTCCAGTCATGTCTGTGTTATTAATAGAGAAGAGTGATGTCATGTGACATCATTCCCAGAATCCTCTCCTCTCCAGTCATGTCCCTGTGTTATTAATAGAGAAGAGTGATGTCATGTGACATCATTCCCAGAATCCTCCACTCTCCAGTCATGTCTGTGTTATTAATAGAGAAGAGTGATGTCATGTGACATATTTCACAGAATCCTCACCTCTCCGGTCATGTCCCTGTGTTATTAATATAGAAGAGTGATGTCATGTGACATATTTCCCAGAATCCTCACCTCTCCAGTCATGTCCATGTGTTATTTATAGAGAAGAGTGATGTCATGTGACATATTTCCCAGAATCCTCACCTCTCCAGTCATGTCCTGTGTTATTAATAGAGAAGAGTGATGTCATGTGATAAATTTCCCAGAATCCTCTCCTCTCCAGTCATGTCCCTGTGTTATTAATAGAGAAGAATGATGTCATGTGACATCATTCCCAGTATCCTCCACTATCCAGTCATGTCCTGTTATTAATAGAGAAGAGTGATGTCATGTGACATATTTCCCAGAATCCTCCACTCTGCAGTCATGTCCTGTGTTATTAATAGAGAAGAGTGATGTCATGTGACATATTTCCCAGAATCCTCTCCTCTCCTGTCATGTCCTGTGTTATTAATAGAGAAGAGTGATGTCATGTGACATATTTCCAAGAATCCTCAAATCTCCAGTCATGTCCCTGTGTTATTAATAGAGAAGAGTGATGTCATGTGACATATTTCCCAGAATCCTCACCTCTTCTGTCCATGTTTTATTAATAGAGAAGAGTGATGTCATGTGACATATTTCCCAGAATCCTCACCTCTCCGGCCATGTCTCTGTGTTATTAATAGAGAAGAGTGATGTCATGTGACATCATTCCCAGAATCCTCACCTCTCCGGTCATGTCCTGTGTTATTAATAGAGAAGAGTGGTGTCATGTGACATCATTCCCAGAATCCTCCACTCTGCAGTCATGTCCTGTGTTATTAATAGAGAAGAGTGATGTCATGTGACAAATTTCCCAGAATCCTCTCCTCTCCTGTCATGTCCCTGTGTTATTAATAGAGAAGAGTGATGTCATGTGACATCATTCCCAGAATCCTCCACTTCTCCAGTCATGTCCTGTGTTATTAATAGAGAAGAGTGATGTCATGTGACATCATTCCCAGAATCCTCCACTCTGCAGTCATGTCCTGTGTTATTAATAGAGAAGAGTGATGTCATGTGACAAATTTCCCAGAATCCTCTCCTCTCCAGTCATGTCCCTGTGTTATTAATAGAGAAGAGTGATGTCATGTGACATCATTCCCAGAATCCTCCACTTCTCCAGTCATGTCCTGTGTTATTAATAGAGAAGAGTGATGTCATGTGACATATTTCCCAGAATCCTCCCCTCTCCAGTCATGTCCCTGTGTTATTAATAGAGAAAAGTGATGCAATGTGACATCATTACCAGAGTCCTCACCTCTCCGGTCATGTCCCTGTTTTGTTAATAGAGAAGAGTGATGTCATGTGACATAATTCCCAGAATCCTCTCCTCTCCAGTCATGTCCTGTGTTATTAATAGAGAAGAGTGATGTCATGTGACATATTTCCCAGAATCCTCACCTCTCCGGTCATGTCCTGTGTTATTAATAGAGAAGAGTGATGTCATGTGACATATTTCCCAGAATCCTCCACTCTCCAGTCATGTCCTGTGTTATTAATAGAGAAGAGTGATGTCATGTGACATATTTCCCAGAATCCTCACCTCTCCGGTAATGTCCCTGTGTTATTAATAGAGAAGAGTGATGTCATGTGACATCATTCCCAGAATCCTCCACTCTCCAGTCATGTCTGTGTTATTAATAGAGAAGAGTGATGTCATGTGACATCATTCCCAGAATCCTCTCCTCTCCAGTCATGTCCCTGTGTTATTAATAGAGAAGAGTGATGTCATGTGACATCATTCCCAGAATCCTCCACTCTCCAGTCATGTCTGTGTTATTAATAGAGAAGAGTGATGTCATGTGACATATTTCACAGAATCCTCACCTCTCCGGTCATGTCCCTGTGTTATTAATAGAGAAGAGTGATGTCATGTGACATATTTCCCAGAATCCTCACCTCTCCAGTCATGTCCATGTGTTATTTATAGAGAAGAGTGATGTCATGTGACATATTTCCCAGAATCCTCACCTCTCCAGTCATGTCCTGTGTTATTAATAGAGAAGAGTGATGTCATGTGATAAATTTCCCAGAATCCTCTCCTCTCCAGTCATGTCCCTGTGTTATTAATAGAGAAGAATGATGTCATGTGACATCATTCCCAGTATCCTCCACTATCCAGTCATGTCCTGTTATTAATAGAGTAGAGTGATGTCATGTGACATATTCCCCAGAATCCTCCACTCTCCAGTCATGTCCTGTGTTATTAATAGAGAAGATTGATGTCATGTGACATATTTCCCAGAATCCTCACCTCTCCTGTCATGTCCTGTGTTATTAATAGAGAAGAGTGATGTCATGTGACATATTTCCCAGAATCCTCACCTCTCCAGTCATGTCTGTGTTATTAATAGAGAAGAGTGATGTCATGTGACATATTTCCCAGAATCCTCACCTCTCCAGTCATGTCCATGTGTTATTTATAGAGAAGAGTGATGTCATGTGACATATTTCCCAGAATCCTCACCTCTCCAGTCATGTCCTGTGTTATTAATAGAGAAGAGTGATGTCATGTGACATATTTCCCAGAATCCTCACCTCTCCAGTTATGTCCCTGTGTTATTAATAGAGAAGAGTGATGTCATGTGACATCATTCCCAGAATCCTCCACTCTCCAGTCATGTCTGTGTTATTAATAGAGAAGAGTGATGTCATGTGACATCATTCCCAGAATCCTCAAATCTCCAGTCATGTCCCTGTGTTATTAATAGAGAAGAGTGATGTCATGTGACATCATTCCCAGAATCCTCTCCTCTCCAGTCATGTCCCTGTGTTATTAATAGAGAAGAGTGATGTCATGTGACATCATTCCCAGAATCCTCCACTCTCCAGTCATGTCTGTGTTATTAATAGAGAAGAGTGATGTCATGTGACATATTTCCCAGAATCCTCACCTCTCCAGTCATGTCCCTGTGTTATTAATAGAGAAGAGTGATGTCATGTGACATATTTCCCAGAATCCTCACCTCTTCTGTCCATGTTTTATTAATAGAGAAGAGTGATGTCATGTGACATATTTCCCAGAATCCTCACCTCTCCGGTCATGTCCCTGTGTTATTAATAGAGAAGAGTGATGTCATGTGACATCATTCCCAGAATCCTCATCTCTCCGGTCATGTCCTGTGTTATTAATAGAGAAGAGTGATGTCATGTGACATCATTCCCAGAATCCTCCACTCTCCAGTCATGTCTGTGTTATTAATAGAGAAGAGTGATGTCATGTGCCATCATTCCCAGAATCCTCTCCTCTCCAGTCATGTCCCTGTGTTATTAATAGAGAAGAGTGATGTCATGTGACATCATTCCCAGAATCCTCCACTCTCCAGTCATGTCTGTGTTATTAATAGAGAAGAGTGATGTCATGTGACATATTTCCCAGAATCCTCAAATCTCCAGTCATGTCCATGTGTTATTAATAGAGAAGAGTGATGTCATGTGACATATTTCCCAGAATCCTCACCTCTCCGGTCATGTCCCTGTGTTATTAATAGAGAAGAGTGATGTCATGTGGCATATTTCCCAGAATCCTCACCTCTCCGGTCATGTCCTGTGTTATTAATAGAGAAGAGTGATGGCATGTGACATCATTCCCAGAATCCTCCACTCTCCAGTCATGTCTGTGTTATTAATAGAGAAGAGTGATGTCATGTGACATCATTCCCAGAATCCTCAAATCTCCAGTCATGTCCCTGTGTTATTAACAGAGAAGAGTGATGTCATGTGACATCATTCCCAGAATCCTCTCCTCTCCAGTCATGTCCTGTGTTATTAATAGAGAAGAGTGATGTCATGTGACATATTTCCCAGAATCCTCACCTCTCCGGTCATGAGCCCGTGTTATTAATAGAGAAGAGTGATGTCATGTGACATATTCCCCAGAATCCTCCCCTTTCCGGTTATGTCCCTGCGTTATTAATAGAGAAGAGTGATGTCATGTGACATATTTCCCAGAATCCTCTCCTCCCCAGTCATGTCCCTGTGTTATTAATAGAGAAGAGTAATGTCATGTGACATATTTCCCAGAATCCTCCCCTCTCCAGTCATGTCCCTGTGTTATTAATAGAGAAGAGTGATGTCATGTGACATATTTCCCAGAATCCTCTCCTCTCCAGTCATGTCCTGTGTTATTAACAGAGAAGAGTGATGTCATGTGACATCATTCCCAGAATCCTCCCCTCTCCAGTCATGTCCTGTGTTATTAATAGAGACGAGTGATGTCATGTGACATTATTCCCAGAATCCTTACCTCTCCGGTCATGTCCTGTGTTATTAATAGAGAAGAGTGATGTCATGCGACATATTCCCCAAAATCCTCCCTTCTCCAGTCATGTCCCTGTGTTATTAATAGAGAAGAGTGATGTCATGTGACATATTTCCCAGAATCCTCACCTCTCCGGTCATGAGCCCGTGTTATTAATAGAGAAGAGTGATGTCATGTGACATATTTCCCAGAATCCTCTCCTCTCCAGTCATGTCCTGTGTTATTAATAGAGAAGAGTGATGTCATGTGACATCATTCCCAGAATCCTCTCGTCTCCAGTCATGTCCCTGTGTTATTAATAGAGAAGAGTTATGTCATGTGACATATTTCCCAGAATCCTCACCTCTCCAGTCATGTCCTGTGTTATAAATAGAGAAGAGTGATGTCATGTGACATATTTGCCAGAATCCTCACCTCTTCTGTCCATGTGTTATTAACAGAGAAGAGTGATGTCATGTGACATATTTCCTAGAATCCTCACCTCTCCAGTCATGTCCCTGTGTTATTAATAGAGAAGAGTGATGTCATGTGACATATTTCCCAGAATCTTCACCTCTCCAGTCATGTCCCTGTGTTATTAATAGAGAAGAGTAATGTCATGTGACATATTTCCCAGAATCCTCACCTCTCCAGTCATGTCCCTGTGTTATTAATAGAGAAGAGTGATGTCATGTGACATATTTCCCAGAATCCTCACCTCTTCTGTCCATGTTTTATTAATAGAGAAGAGTGATGTCATGTGACATATTTCCCAGAATCCTCACCTCTCCGGTCATGTCCCTGTGTTATTAATAGAGAAGAGTGATGTCATGTGACATCATTCCCAGAATCCTCCCCTCTCCAGTCATGTCCCTTTGTTATTAATAGAGAAAAGTGATGCAATGTGACATCATTCCCAGAATCCTCTCCTCTCCAGTCATGTCCTGTGTTATTAATAGAGAAGAGTGATGTCATGTGACATATTTCCCAGAATCCTCACCTCTCCGGTCATGTCCTGTGTTATTAATAGAGAAAAGTGATGTCATGTGACATATTTCCCAGAATCCTCTCCTCCCCAGTCATGTCCTGTGTTATTAATAGAGAAGAGTTATGTCATGTGACATATTTCCCAGAATCCTCACCTCTCCAGTCATGACCTGTGTTATTAATAGAGAAGAGTGATGTCATGTGACATATTTCCCAGAATCCTCACCTCTCCGGTCATGTCCTGTGTTATTAATAGAGAAGAGTGATGTCATGTGACATATTTCCCAGAATCCTCCCCTCTCCAGTCATGTCCTGTGTTATTAATAGAGAAGAGTGATGTCATGTGACATATTTCCCAGAATCCTCACCTCTCCGGTAATGTCCCTGTGTTATTATTAGAGAAGAGTGATGTCATGTGACATCATTCCCAGAATCCTCCACTCTCCAGTCATGTGTGTTATTAATAGAGAAGAGTGATGTCATGTGCCATCATTCCCAGAATCCTCTCCTCTCCAGTCATGTCCCTGTGTTATTAATAGAGAAGAGTGATGTCATGTGACATATTTCCCAGAATCCTCACCTCTTCTGTCCATGTTTTATTAATAGAGAAGAGTGATGTCATGTGACATATTTCCCAGAATCCTCACCTCTCCGGTCATGTCCCTGTGTTATTAATAGAGAAGAGTGATGTCATGTGACATCATTCCCAGAATCCTCCACTTCTCCAGTCATGTCCTGTGTTATTAATAGAGAAGAGTGATGTCATGTGACATATTTCCCAGAATCCTCCCCTCTCCAGTCATGTCCCTGTGTTATTAATAGAGAAAAGTGATGCAATGTGACATCATTCCCAGAATCCTCTCCTCTCCAGTCATGTCCTGTGTTATTAATAGAGAAGAGTGATGTCATGTGACATATTTCCCAGAATCCTCACCTCTCCGGTCATGTCCTGTGTTATTAATAGAGAAAAGTGATGTCATGTGACATATTTCCCAGAATCCTCTCCTCCCCAGTCATGTCCTGTGTTATTAATAGAGAAGAGTTATGTCATGTGACATATTTCCCAGAATCCTCACCTCTCCAGTCATGACCTGTGTTATTAATAGAGAAGAGTGATGTCATGTGACATATTTCCCAGAATCCTCACCTCTCCGGTCATGTCCTGTGTTATTAATAGAGAAGAGTGATGTCATGTGACATATTTCCCAGAATCCTCCCCTCTCCAGTCATGTCCTGTGTTATTAATAGAGAAGAGTGATGTCATGTGACATATTTCCCAGAATCCTCACCTCTCCGGTAATGTCCCTGTGTTATTATTAGAGAAGAGTGATGTCATGTGACATCATTCCCAGAATCCTCCACTCTCCAGTCATGTGTGTTATTAATAGAGAAGAGTGATGTCATGTGCCATCATTCCCAGAATCCTCTCCTCTCCAGTCATGTCCCTGTGTTATTAATAGAGAAGAGTGATGTCATGTGACATCATTCCCAGAATCCTCCACTCTCCAGTCATGTCTGTGTTATTAATAGAGAAGAGTGATGTCATGTGACATATTTCCCAGAATCCTCAAATCTCCAGTCATGTCCCTGTGTTATTAATAGAGAAGAGTGATGTCATGTGACATATTTCCCAGAATCCTCACCTCTCCGGTCATGTCCCTGTGTTATTAATAGAGAAGAGTGATGTCATGTGGCATATTTCCCAGAATCCTCACCTCTCCGGTCATGTCCTGTGTTATTAATAGAGAAGAGTGATGTCATGTGACATATTTCCCAGAATCCTCACCTCTCCAGTCATGTCCCTGTGTTATTAATAGAGAAGAGTGATGTCATGTGACATCATTCCCAGAATCCTCCACTCTCCAGTCATGTCTGTGTTATTAATAGAGAAGAGTGATGTCATGTGACATATTTCCCAGAATCCTCCCCTCTCCAGTCATGTCCCTGTGTTATTAATAGAGAAAAGTGATGCAATGTGACATCATTCCCAGAATCCTCTCCTCTCCAGTCATGTCCTGTGTTATTAATAGAGAAGAGTGATGTCATGTGACATATTTCCCAGAATCCTCACCTCTCCGGTCATGTCCTGTGTTATTAATAGAGAAAAGTGATGTCATGTGACATCATTCCCAGAATCCTCTCCTCTCCAGTCATGTCCCTGTGTTATTAATAGAGAAGAGTGATGTCATGTGACATCATTCCCAGAATCCTCTCCTCTCCAGTCATGTCCTGTGTTATTAATAGAGAAGAGTGATGTCATGTGACATATTTCCCAGAATCCTCACCTCTCCGGTCATGTCCTGTGTTATTAATAGAGAAGAGTGATGTCATGTGACATATTTCCCAGAATCCTCCCCTCTCCAGTCATGTCCTGTGTTATTAATAGAGAAGAGTGATGTCATGTGACATATTTCCCAGAATCCTCACCTCTCCGGTAATGTCCCTGTGTTATTATTAGAGAAGAGTGATGTCATGTGACATCATTCCCAGAATCCTCCACTCTCCAGTCATGTGTGTTATTAATAGAGAAGAGTGATGTCATGTGCCATCATTCCCAGAATCCTCTCCTCTCCAGTCATGTCCCTGTGTTATTAATAGAGAAGAGTGATGTCATGTGACATCATTCCCAGAATCCTCCACTCTCCAGTCATGTCTGTGTTATTAATAGAGAAGAGTGATGTCATGTGACATATTTCCCAGAATCCTCAAATCTCCAGTCATGTCCCTGTGTTATTAATAGAGAAGAGTGATGTCATGTGACATATTTCCCAGAATCCTCTCCTCTCCGGTCATGTCCCTGTGTTATTAATAGAGAAGAGTGATGTCATGTGACATATTTCCCAGAATCCTCACCTCTCCGGTCATGAGCCCGTGTTATTAATAGAGAAGAGTGATGTCATGTGACATATTCCCCAGAATCCTCCCCTTTCCGGTTATGTCCCTGCGTTATTAATAGAGAAGAGTGATGTCATGTGACATATTTCCCAGAATCCTCTCCTCTCCAGTCATGTCCCTGTGTTATTAATAGAGAAGAGTGATGTCATGTGACATCATTCCCAGAATCCTCCACTCTCCAGTCATGTCTGTGTTATTAACAGAGAAGAGTGATGTCATGTGACATCATTCCCAGAATCCTCTCCTCTCCAGTCATGTCCTGTGTTATTAATAGAGAAGAGTGATGTCATGTGACATATTTCCCAGAATCCTCACCTCTCCGGTCATGTCCTGTGTTATTAATAGAGAAAAGTGATGTCATGTGACATATTTCCCAGAATCCTCTCCTCCCCAGTCATGTCCTGTGTTATTAATAGAGAAGAGTTATGTCATGTGACATATTTCCCAGAATCCTCACCTCTCCAGTCATGTCCTGTGTTATTAATAGAGAAGAGTGATGTCATGTGACATATTTCCCAGAATCCTCTCCTCTCCTGTCATGTCCTGTGTTATTAATAGAGAAGAGTGATGTCATGTGACATATTTCCAAGAATCCTCAAATCTCCAGTCATGTCCCTGTGTTATTAATAGAGAAGAGTGATGTTATGTGACATATTTCCCAGAATACTCTCCTCTCCGGTCATGGCCCCCTGTTATTAATATAGAAGAGTAATGTCATGTGACATATTTCCCAGAATACTTCCTTTAAAGACTTCCATTACGTAATCCACAGTGTACACCTGTGTAGGGACCAATGGGGTCTCGATTATGAGGACGAGCCTCCACATCCCCAGATTGACATAAGAATTAGCCAATGTAAGGGCCGTATCAGTATAGCCAATGAGAATGCGCCGAATGCGCATGGGCATTGAGTCCAGGATCGGACTCAGTGTCTCACCTCTCCAGTCATGTCCTGTGTTATAAATAGAGAAGAGTGATGTCATGTGACATATTTGCCAGAATCCTCACCTCTTCTGTCCATGTGTTATTAACAGAGAAGAGTGATGTCATGTGACATATTTCCTAGAATCCTCACCTCTCCAGTCATGTCCCTGTGTTATTAATAGAGAAGAGTTATGTCATGTGACATATTTCCCAGAATCCTCACCTCTCCAGTCATGTCCTGTGTTATAAATAGAGAAGAGTGATGTCATGTGACATATTTGCCAGAATCCTCACCTCTTCTGTCCATGTGTTATTAACAGAGAAGAGTGATGTCATGTGACATATTTCCTAGAATCCTCACCTCTCCAGTCATGTCCCTGTGTTATTAATAGAGAAGAGTGATGTCATGTGACATATTTCCCAGAATCTTCCCCTCTCCAGTCATGTCCCTGTGTTATTAATAGAGAAGAGTAATGTCATGTGACATATTTCCCAGAATCCTCACCTCTCCAGTCATGTCCCTGTGTTATTAATAGAGAAGAGTGATGTCATGTGACATATCTCCCAGAATCCTCACCTCTTCTGTCCATGTTTTATTAATAGAGAAGAGTGATGTCATGTGACATATTTCCCAGAATCCTCACCTCTCCGGTCATGTCCCTGTGTTATTAATAGAGAAGAGTGATGTCATGTGACATCATTCCCAGAATCCTCCACTTCTCCAGTCATGTCCTGTGTTATTAATAGAGAAGAGTGATGTCATGTGACATATTTCCCAGAATCCTCCCCTCTCCAGTCATGTCCCTGTGTTATTAATAGAGAAAAGTGATGCAATGTGACATCATTCCCAGAATCCTCTCCTCTCCAGTCATGTCCTGTGTTATTAATAGAGAAGAGTGATGTCATGTGACATATTTCCCAGAATCCTCACCTCTCCGGTCATGTCCTGTGTTATTAATAGAGAAAAGTGATGTCATGTGACATATTTCCCAGAATCCTCTCCTCCCCAGTCATGTCCTGTGTTATTAATAGAGAAGAGTTATGTCATGTGACATATTTCCCAGAATCCTCACCTCTCCAGTCATGACCTGTGTTATTAATAGAGAAGAGTGATGTCATGTGACATATTTCCCAGAATCCTCACCTCTCCGGTCATGTCCTGTGTTATTAATAGAGAAGAGTGATGTCATGTGACATATTTCCCAGAATCCTCCCCTCTCCAGTCATGTCCTGTGTTATTAATAGAGAAGAGTGATGTCATGTGACATATTTCCCAGAATCCTCACCTCTCCGGTAATGTCCCTGTGTTATTATTAGAGAAGAGTGATGTCATGTGACATCATTCCCAGAATCCTCCACTCTCCAGTCATGTGTGTTATTAATAGAGAAGAGTGATGTCATGTGCCATCATTCCCAGAATCCTCTCCTCTCCAGTCATGTCCCTGTGTTATTAATAGAGAAGAGTGATGTCATGTGACATCATTCCCAGAATCCTCCACTCTCCAGTCATGTCTGTGTTATTAATAGAGAAGAGTGATGTCATGTGACATATTTCCCAGAATCCTCAAATCTCCAGTCATGTCCCTGTGTTATTAATAGAGAAGAGTGATGTCATGTGACATATTTCCCAGAATCCTCACCTCTCCGGTCATGTCCCTGTGTTATTAATAGAGAAGAGTGATGTCATGTGGCATATTTCCCAGAATCCTCACCTCTCCGGTCATGTCCTGTGTTATTAATAGAGAAGAGTGATGTCATGTGACATATTTCCCAGAATCCTCACCTCTCCAGTCATGTCCCTGTGTTATTAATAGAGAAGAGTGATGTCATGTGACATCATTCCCAGAATCCTCCACTCTCCAGTCATGTCTGTGTTATTAATAGAGAAGAGTGATGTCATGTGACATCATTCCCAGAATCCTCAAATCTCCAGTCATGTCCCTGTGTTATTAACAGAGAAGAGTGATGTCATGTGACATCATTCCCAGAAATCTCTCCTCTCCAGTCATGTCCCTGTGTTATTAATAGAGAAGAGTGATGTCATGTGACATCATTCCCAGAATCCTCTCCTCTCCAGTCATGTCCTGTGTTATTAATAGAGAAGAGTGATGTCATGTGACATATTTCCCAGAATCCTCACCTCTCCGGTCATGTCCTGTGTTATTAATAGAGAAGAGTGATGTCATGTGACATATTTCCCAGAATCCTCCACTCTGCAGTCATGTCCTGTGTTATTAATAGAGAAGAGTGATGTCATGTGACATATTTCCCAGAATCCTCTCCTCTCCTGTCATGTCCTGTGTTATTAATAGAGAAGAGTGATGTCATGTGACATATTTCCAAGAATCCTCAAATCTCCAGTCATGTCCCTGTGTTATTAATAGAGAAGAGTGATGTCATGTGACATATTTCCCAGAATCCTCACCTCTCCGGTCATGTCCCTGTGTTATTAATAGAGAAGAGTGATGTCATGTGGCATATTTCCCAGAATCCTCACCTCTCCGGTCATGTCCTGTGTTATTAATAGAGAAGAGTGATGTCATGTGACATATTTCCCAGAATCCTCACCTCTCCAGTCATGTCCCTGTGTTATTAATAGAGAAGAGTGATGTCATGTGACATATTTCCTAGAATCCTCACCTCTCCAGTCATGTCCCTGTGTTATTAATAGAGAAGAGTGATGTCATGTGATATATTTCCCAGAATCTTCCCCTCTCCAGTCATGTCCCTGTGTTATTAATAGAGAAGAGTAATGTCATGTGACATATTTCCCAGAATCCTCACCTCTCCAGTCATGTCCCTGTGTTATTAATAGAGAAGAGTGATGTCATGTGACATATTTCCCAGAATCCTCACCTCTCCAGTCATGTCCGTGTTATTAATAGAGAAGAGTGATGTCATGTGACATATTTCCCAGAATCCTCACCTCTCCGGTCATGTCCCTGTGTTATTAATAGAGAAGAGTGATGTCATGTGACATCATTGCCAGAATCCTCACCTCTCCGGTCATGTCCTGTGTTATTAATAGAGAAGAGTGATGTCATGTGACATATTTCCCAGAATCCTCACCTCTCCAGTCATGTCCCTGTGTTATTAATAGAGAAGAGTGATGTCATGTGACATCATTCCCAGAATCCTCCACTCTCCAGTCATGTCTGTGTTATTAATAGAGAAGAGTGATGTCATGTGACATCATTCCCAGAATCCTCAAATCTCCAGTCATGTCCCTGTGTTATTAACAGAGAAGAGTGATGTCATGTGACATCATTCCCAGAATCCTCTCCTCTCCAGTCATGTCCCTGTGTTATTAATAGAGAAGAGTGATGTCATGTGACATATTTCCCAGAATCCTCACCTCTCCGGTCATGTCCTGTGTTATTAATAGAGAAAAGTGATGTCATGTGACATATTTCCCAGAATCCTCTCCTCCCCAGTCATGTCCTGTGTTATTAATAGAGAAGAGTTATGTCATGTGACATATTTCCCAGAATCCTCCACTCTGCAGTCATGTCCTGTGTTATTAATAGAGAAGAGTGATGTCATGTGACATATTTCCAAGAATCCTCAAATCTCCAGTCATGTCCCTGTGTTATTAATAGAGAAGAGTGATGTCATGTGACATATTTCCCAGAATCCTCACCTCTTCTGTCCATGTTTTATTAATAGAGAAGAGTGATGTCATGTGACATATTTCCCAGAATCCTCACCTCTCCGGCCATGTCTCTGTGTTATTAATAGAGAAGAGTGATGTCATGTGACATCATTCCCAGAATCCTCACCTCTCCGGTCATGTCCTGTGTTATTAATAGAGAAGAGTGGTGTCATGTGATATCATTCCCAGAATCCTCCACTTCTCCAGTCATGTCCTGTGTTATTAATAGAGAAGAGTGATGTCATGTGACATATTTCCCAGAATCCTCCCCTCTCCAGTCATGTCCCTGTGTTATTAATAGAGAAAAGTGATGCAATGTGACATCATTCCCAGAATCCTCTCCTCTCCAGTCATGTCCTGTGTTATTAATAGAGAAGAGTGATGTCATGTGACATATTTCCCAGAATCCTCACCTCTCCGGTCATGTCCTGTGTTATTAATAGAGAAAAGTGATGTCATGTGACATATTTCCCAGAATCCTCTCCTCCCCAGTCATGTCCTGTGTTATTAATAGAGAAGAGTTATGTCATGTGACATATTTCCCAGAATCCTCACCTCTCCAGTCATGACCTGTGTTATTAATAGAGAAGAGTGATGTCATGTGACATATTTCCCAGAATCCTCACCTCTCCGGTCATGTCCTGTGTTATTAATAGAGAAGAGTGATGTCATGTGACATATTTCCCAGAATCCTCCCCTCTCCAGTCATGTCCTGTGTTATTAATAGAGAAGAGTGATGTCATGTGACATATTTCCCAGAATCCTCACCTCTCCGGTAATGTCCCTGTGTTATTATTAGAGAAGAGTGATGTCATGTGACATCATTCCCAGAATCCTCCACTCTCCAGTCATGTGTGTTATTAATAGAGAAGAGTGATGTCATGTGCCATCATTCCCAGAATCCTCTCCTCTCCAGTCATGTCCCTGTGTTATTAATAGAGAAGAGTGATGTCATGTGACATCATTCCCAGAATCCTCCACTCTCCAGTCATGTCTGTGTTATTAATAGAGAAGAGTGATGTCATGTGACATATTTCCCAGAATCCTCAAATCTCCAGTCATGTCCCTGTGTTATTAATAGAGAAGAGTGATGTCATGTGACATATTTCCCAGAATCCTCACCTCTCCGGTCATGTCCCTGTGTTATTAATAGAGAAGAGTGATGTCATGTGGCATATTTCCCAGAATCCTCACCTCTCCGGTCATGTCCTGTGTTATTAATAGAGAAGAGTGATGTCATGTGACATATTTCCCAGAATCCTCACCTCTCCAGTCATGTCCCTGTGTTATTAATAGAGAAGAGTGATGTCATGTGACATCATTCCCAGAATCCTCCACTCTCCAGTCATGTCTGTGTTATTAATAGAGAAGAGTGATGTCATGTGACATCATTCCCAGAATCCTCAAATCTCCAGTCATGTCCCTGTGTTATTAACAGAGAAGAGTGATGTCATGTGACATCATTCCCAGAATCCTCTCCTCTCCAGTCATGTCCCTGTGTTATTAATAGAGAAGAGTGATGTCATGTGACATAATTCCCAGAATCCTCTCCTCTCCAGTCATGTCCTGTGTTATTAATAGAGAAGAGTGATGTCATGTGACATATTTCCCAGAATCCTCACCTTTCCGGTCATGTCCTGTGTTATTAATAGAGAAAAGTGATGTCATGTGACATATTTCCCAGAATCCTCTCCTCCCCAGTCATGTCCTGTGTTATTAATAGAGAAGAGTTATGTCATGTGACATATTTCCCAGAATCCTCCACTCTGCAGTCATGTCCTGTGTTATTAATAGAGAAGAGTGATGTCATGTGACATATTTCCCAGAATCCTCTCCTCTCCAGTCATGTCCCTGTGTTATTAATAGAGAAGAGTGATGTCATGTGACATATTTCCTAGAATCCTCACCTCTCCAGTCATGTCCCTGTGTTATTAATAGAGAAGAGTGATGTCATGTGATATATTTCCCAGAATCTTCCCCTCTCCAGTCATGTCCCTGTGTTATTAATAGAGAAGAGTAATGTCATGTGACATATTTCCCAGAATCCTCACCTCTCCAGTCATGTCCCTGTGTTATTAATAGAGAAGAGTGATGTCATGTGACATATTTCCCAGAATCCTCACCTCTCCAGTCATGTCCGTGTTATTAATAGAGAAGAGTGATGTCATGTGACATATTTCCCAGAATCCTCACCTCTCCGGTCATGTCCCTGTGTTATTAATAGAGAAGAGTGATGTCATGTGACATCATTCCCAGAATCCTCACCTCTCCGGTCATGTCCTGTGTTATTAATAGAGAAGAGTGATGTCATGTGACATATTTCCCAGAATCCTCACCTCTACAGTCATGTCCCTGTGTTATTAATAGAGAAGAGTGATGTCATGTGACATCATTCCCAGAATCCTCCACTCTCCAGTCATGTCTGTGTTATTAATAGAGAAGAGTGATGTCATGTGACATCATTCCCAGAATCCTCAAATCTCCAGTCATGTCCCTGTGTTATTAACAGAGAAGAGTGATGTCATGTGACATCAAGAAATGCTAAGTGTACCGAGGCACACTGAAAGCCAATTTCCCAACTGCTGACTGATATTATTTAAAAAGTAACTTTTATTAATTTTGCCACTAAGAATGTCCAGGTGGACATAAACAATAAATACAGACAGTTAAAAGTTATAGCCGATATTGCTGCCACACACGCTCAAATTGCACTCCGTCTGCATGTATTGCCAGACAGAGCACAGAGTGCTAGAATTTGTCCGGTGACAGATATGACAGCTAGACAGCTGCAGACTGCCGTGCTGGGGCAAATGTAAGGTTAAATTCTAAATTGGATTCGCGTGCTGGATTAGCTAGACAAGTAAGGCTGTTTAAAACAAATGTAGCCCCCCCGACATGTTTCGCTGTCAACACAGCGTCCTCAGGGGATCAAAATGGGGCTAGTAAGCGCGTGTACGAATTGTTACTTCCTTTAAAGACTTCCATTACGTAATCCACAGTGTACACCTGTGTAGGGACCAATGGGGTCTCGATTATGAGGACGAGCCTCCACATCCCCAGATTGACATAAGAATTAGCCAATGTAAGGGCCGTATCAGTATAGCCAATGAGAATGCGCCGAATGCGCATGGGCATTGAGTCCAGGATCGGACTCAGTGTCTTTTTCGAGTTTTGCAGAATTTTGCTCGTGGCGCATGCGCATATTGTACCTGGCCAGGCTAGAATGATTTCAACGTATGTGTTGATAGTGGCCAATGCACAGGTCTGGGCAAGAGAATACGCAAGAAAAACCTCCATATCGCTTAATATGAATGTGGACCAATATGTGAGGGGAAGTACAGCCAATTAGGTTGTACCGAACGCGCATGGGCATCAGTATCCCGGTTGGACATAGTAGAATTAGCTACTCATGAGTTCTCTTGGCGGCGCATGCGCATTTAATGACCAATCGGACTTAGTCAATTTTGACATTTATAAGCTACTTATTTAGATCTCTTGGCGGCGCATGGGCATTTGATGACCGATCGAACTTAGTCAATTTTGAAAAGACAATTAGACATATGTCTTAGCTTGTATGGCTTACAAAGGGGGTACGTGGAGCGCATTTGCGCACTAGAGACATAGAGTGACTTAGATGAGTTTGATGGTAAAGATCTAGATATATAGAAGCGTAGATGAGTCTCATTGTTTAACTTAATTTAGCCAAATCCTGCGGATATATGGATTAGTGCACATATCTGGGTGCCTGGAAGACACAACGACGGGAGACCAAATAGGAACCAGGTATGTATTCCAATGTATGTATATGTATTGTCTACACTCCAAATAAATGTGTGAAATTATTGTCCAGATACTTGTCTAAGTCCAAAAAGTTGGTTCACTTAGGAAGAAGAAAAGAAGAGGAAGATAAATAGTGGTCCAAAATGGCATATAAATTAGAAAGGTATATAGAGAGAAATCCTGTCATTTTAATAGATGGATATTCTAATTCGCTATCTAGCGAATGAGGGTAATTACTGAATAATCTATCTGACATTAAAAAATCATGAAAGGATTATAGGAAGGCAACATAGGTGAAGCCCTCATTTAGTCCATTGGGGCTCAAAGATCCAAGCCTGTGGATCCATTTGGCCTCTTCTTGTAGAAGTTTTTTATCAAGGTTGCCTCCCCTGGGGCCCAGTTTAACTTGGGTGATGCCCCAAAATTTCAGGGCATTAATGTCACCTTGATGATGGAGTCTAATATGTTTAGATAAAGGTGTATCTTCTTTTGTATTAATTGTACTTTTATGTTTGGAAATTCTTCTACGGAGTTGTTGAATAGTCTTGCCCACATATAATTTTGGGCAGGGACACCGTGCTGCATAAATGATACCACTGCTTTGACAGTTTATGAATTGTCTGATGGTGAACATCTTGCCATCACCTGGGTTTACAAAAGTTTTGGTTGTCGGCATTAGAGGGCAGAAAGAACATCTGCCACATGGAAAAGATCCCTGTGCTGGGGGTGGAAGCCAGCTCGTATGTGACGTGAAGGGTCTAGAGTAATGACTATGTGTCAGATGTTCACGAAGGTTCTTGCCTCTCCTATAGGTGATATTGGGAATGCTGGAAATAGTGTCACAGAGGTCAGTATCTGCTTGCAGGATAGACCAGTGCTTCTTGAGAATATCTTTAATCTGATGTGAACAGTTGTCGAAGTTCCCTATACATCTAATAAGGGAAGATGGTTCAATGTTATCGGAGTTAAATTTGTTATTCTCCCTTGTACCATGAAGTAGTTCATCCCTAGATGTTGCCCTAGCTCTAGCATAAGCTCTGTGCAAAGTTTTTTTGGGGTATCCTCGTGCAATAAATTTATTGTATAGGGTGTCACATTCCAATTGGAAGGTGGATTCTTCGGAGCAGTTTCTTTTAGCTCTCAAATATTGCCCAATTGGAATGCCTTTTTTAAGAGCCGGAGGATGAAAACTTCCCCAGTGCAAGAAGCTGTTGGTTGCAGTCTCTTTTCTATAAATTTGGGTTTGAACAGCCCCACCAGGATCCAGGGTAATTTTTAAGTCTAAAAAATTAATTTCTTTTGTGTGTATAGTGTAAGTGAATTTCATCCCGATTTGGTTGTTATTAATGATGTCCATAAAGTCAGAGAAAAGGGCAGTGTCCCCCTCCCAAAAAACAAGTATGTCATCTATATATCTTCCCCAAAATAAAATGTGACAAGTGAAAAAAAGTAAATCATCATTAAAAATTAAAGTGTCCTCCCACCACCCTAGAAATAAGTTTGCGTATGTGGGGGCACAAACAGTGCCCATAGCCGTGCCTTTGAGTTGGTGCTAAAATTTATTATCGAAAAGAAAATAATTGTGTGTGAGTAAGAATTGTAATAAAGATACTGTGAAATTATTATGTGCCTGAAACTGAGTCCCCTTAGTGCTCAAAAAGTGTCGAACAGCATTGAGGCCCAGATCATGATTGATGTTCGTGTACAGTGACTCGACATCAATGCTGGCTATTAGTGTCGTAGAGGAGACATTAATACCCTGTATCCTGGTGAGGGTGTCTTTTGTGTCTCGTAAGTATGAGGGTAGGGCTGTAACAAAAGGAGACAAAATTTCGTCGACATATATACTGATGCCCTGCGTTAAATTGTCATTACCGGAGACAATCGGTCTACCAGGCAATGGTGTCACGTTTTTATGTATTTTTGGCAAGGCGTAAAATGTCGCCAAAGTAGGAGTAGAATTATACATAGATTTAAATTCCTCAAGTGAGATCAAACCACTTTCTCTTGCGTCATTTAGAATGATATGTAATTCTGATAAATATCGTTCAGTCGGATTCCTGTCCATTATTTTGTATGTAGATGCATCATTGAGAAGTCTGTGGACCATGGCGACATAGTCTAATCGATTAAGGATGACAATATTGCCCCCTTTGTCAGATGGTTTAAATATAACTTCCTCATTTTTGCTAAGTTCTTCCAATGCTATTTTCTCTGATTTACTGAGATTGCTACATATTTTTTGTTTGCTTAGTTGAAGTTTCTTTAGATCTGCACTGACCATTTTGACGAATATATCAATATGTGGATATTGTGAGATTGGAGGTGTTAATCGTGACTTAGGTCGTAGTGTAGAAAAGGGGCCGGTGGCCCTATCGACAGGGTATTCATTTTCGTTCGACAGTTCTTCTAATGCACGTAGAGTGGTAAGTTCTGTGTGATTTAAAGAGGTGGTGTCATCGAATTTGTTCTTAAAGAATTTATGTAAGGCAAGTTTTCTTGCAAATAAATTAATATCTTTTGTCCACATAAATTCGTCAAAATTTGGAGTGGGAGTGTACGATAGACCTTTATGTAACAATAGATTTTGCTGCGGATTCAGTTGGAAGTCTGACAAATTTATTACTTGCATATCATCTGGGCGGCATGTGCCGCTATGCATTATTTGGTCTGGCTCCACGGTGTCTTGTGCATTCCTAAAAAAGGAATCACAGGAAAAGCATTGGTTGGTGCTGAGGTTGGAAGGCCTATATTTCCAGCATTCACAGTATTCCTCTGAGGGCCGTCTATATGTTTCCCTACGGGAAATGGAGTGTTGGGTGTCCCTATTGAGGGTATGTGAGATGCTGATGACACTGAGGAGGTAGCATGTGCAGAGGAGATAAACGAAGTGGCAGTACGTTGCCCATTGTGTGCTGGCCATAGTGTGGAAGTTCCCTTGGGACCAATAGATGTCCTTTTTGATGGATTATATTTTCTGTTTTTTAATTTCCGTTTCGCTCCCAATCTATTATCGTCAGGGGATATTCTGGACTCCTCGGTACCAGATATATCTGACTCGGAGATGTCTGTAAATCTGTTGTCACGATTCTGGTATGGAGTGGGGGGGGTACGGCTGCGATATGTATATATTTGGCCTGTGTCAAAATCTCTGCGGTCTCTGATATATTTTCTATGCTTTCTCTCCTTAATTTCTCTCTGCAGATACTCAATGTTTTTTTGTAACTTTATTTCACATTCACTGTATTCTGGGGTTGAACTAAAACTCTGAATATCATGAATTTCTTTTTCTAACTGTGAGCCTACTTTGAGAAGGTCTTTTTTCTCAAAGTCCAATAGGTATTGCATTAGACGCAGGGAGCTTTCAGTTAGTATTTGCTCCCATCCTTTAATAAAGTTAGTATCACTGCGATAAAGATTAGGGATTAGGTTGATGCGTAGACCTCTATATATTATTTGTTGTTGAATGTAAGTTTCCAAACTCGTGATCTCCCAACAGGATCTTACATATTGTTTGTACGTTTTTTGGAGGTCTTTAAATGCCGTCTGCACGTCAAATTGATGCAGTGGTATGCTTTCCGTAGAAAAAACAAATAGTGCTTCAGACGCCAAATCATCTGGATTAAGTTTTCTAGATAGGAAATTTGCCATCACCCAGAGTGGGGAATTGATAAAGATATTTACTAACAGGATCTCTCAATAAAACACAGACAAGAGGTCAAGAGGTAGGTGATTAACCTAATTGAAACATGAATACTGGGAAGACCCCAGCAGTTGGCAGGCACGTAATAATTACAAGAAATGCTAAGTGTACCGAGGCACACTGAAAGCCAATTTCCCAACTGCTGACTGATATTATTTAAAAAGTAACTTTTATTAATTTTGCCACTAAGAATGTCCAGGTGGACATAAACAATAAATACAGACAGTTAAAAGTTATAGCCGATATTGCTGCCACACACGCTCAAATTGCACTCCGTCTGCATGTATTGCCAGACAGAGCACAGAGTGCTAGAATTTGTCCGGTGACAGATATGACAGCTAGACAGCTGCAGACTGCCGTGCTGGGGCAAATGTAAGGTTAAATTCTAAATTGGATTCGCGTGCTGGATTAGCTAGACAAGTAAGGCTGTTTAAAACAAATGTAGCCCCCCCGACATGTTTCGCTGTCAACACAGCGTCCTCAGGGGATCAAAATGGGGCTAGTAAGCGCGTGTACGAATTGTTACTTCCTTTAAAGACTTCCATTACGTAATCCACAGTGTACACCTGTGTAGGGACCAATGGGGTCTCGATTATGAGGACGAGCCTCCACATCCCCAGATTGACATAAGAATTAGCCAATGTAAGGGCCGTATCAGTATAGCCAATGAGAATGCGCCGAATGCGCATGGGCATTGAGTCCAGGATCGGACTCAGTGTCTTTTTCGAGTTTTGCAGAATTTTGCTCGTGGCGCATGCGCATATTGTACCTGGCCAGGCTAGAATGATTTCAACGTATGTGTTGATAGTGGCCAATGCACAGGTCTGGGCAAGAGAATACGCAAGAAAAACCTCCATATCGCTTAATATGAATGTGGACCAATATGTGAGGGGAAGTACAGCCAATTAGGTTGTACCGAACGCGCATGGGCATCAGTATCCCGGTTGGACATAGTAGAATTAGCTACTCATGAGTTCTCTTGGCGGCGCATGCGCATTTAATGACCAATCGGACTTAGTCAATTTTGACATTTATAAGCTACTTATTTAGATCTCTTGGCGGCGCATGGGCATTTGATGACCGATCGAACTTAGTCAATTTTGAAAAGACAATTAGACATATGTCTTAGCTTGTATGGCTTACAAAGGGGGTACGTGGAGCGCATTTGCGCACTAGAGACATAGAGTGACTTAGATGAGTTTGATGGTAAAGATCTAGATATATAGAAGCGTAGATGAGTCTCATTGTTTAACTTAATTTAGCCAAATCCTGCGGATATATGGATTAGTGCACATATCTGGGTGCCTGGAAGACACAACGACGGGAGACCAAATAGGAACCAGGTATGTATTCCAATGTATGTATATGTATTGTCTACACTCCAAATAAATGTGTGAAATTATTGTCCAGATACTTGTCTAAGTCCAAAAAGTTGGTTCACTTAGGAAGAAGAAAAGAAGAGGAAGATAAATAGTGGTCCAAAATGGCATATAAATTAGAAAGGTATATAGAGAGAAATCCTGTCATTTTAATAGATGGATATTCTAATTCGCTATCTAGCGAATGAGGGTAATTACTGAATAATCTATCTGACATTAAAAAATCATGAAAGGATTATAGGAAGGCAACATAGGTGAAGCCCTCATTTAGTCCATTGGGGCTCAAAGATCCAAGCCTGTGGATCCATTTGGCCTCTTCTTGTAGAAGTTTTTTATCAAGGTTGCCTCCCCTGGGGCCCAGTTTAACTTGGGTGATGCCCCAAAATTTCAGGGCATTAATGTCACCTTGATGATGGAGTCTAATATGTTTAGATAAAGGTGTATCTTCTTTTGTATTAATTGTACTTTTATGTTTGGAAATTCTTCTACGGAGTTGTTGAATAGTCTTGCCCACATATAATTTTGGGCAGGGACACCGTGCTGCATAAATGATACCACTGCTTTGACAGTTTATGAATTGTCTGATGGTGAACATCTTGCCATCACCTGGGTTTACAAAAGTTTTGGTTGTCGGCATTAGAGGGCAGAAAGAACATCTGCCACATGGAAAAGATCCCTGTGCTGGGGGTGGAAGCCAGCTCGTATGTGACGTGAAGGGTCTAGAGTAATGACTATGTGTCAGATGTTCACGAAGGTTCTTGCCTCTCCTATAGGTGATATTGGGAATGCTGGAAATAGTGTCACAGAGGTCAGTATCTGCTTGCAGGATAGACCAGTGCTTCTTGAGAATATCTTTAATCTGATGTGAACAGTTGTCGAAGTTCCCTATACATCTAATAAGGGAAGATGGTTCAATGTTATCGGAGTTAAATTTGTTATTCTCCCTTGTACCATGAAGTAGTTCATCCCTAGATGTTGCCCTAGCTCTAGCATAAGCTCTGTGCAAAGTTTTTTTGGGGTATCCTCGTGCAATAAATTTATTGTATAGGGTGTCACATTCCAATTGGAAGGTGGATTCTTCGGAGCAGTTTCTTTTAGCTCTCAAATATTGCCCAATTGGAATGCCTTTTTTAAGAGCCGGAGGATGAAAACTTCCCCAGTGCAAGAAGCTGTTGGTTGCAGTCTCTTTTCTATAAATTTGGGTTTGAACAGCCCCACCAGGATCCAGGGTAATTTTTAAGTCTAAAAAATTAATTTCTTTTGTGTGTATAGTGTAAGTGAATTTCATCCCGATTTGGTTGTTATTAATGATGTCCATAAAGTCAGAGAAAAGGGCAGTGTCCCCCTCCCAAAAAACAAGTATGTCATCTATATATCTTCCCCAAAATAAAATGTGACAAGTGAAAAAAAGTAAATCATCATTAAAAATTAAAGTGTCCTCCCACCACCCTAGAAATAAGTTTGCGTATGTGGGGGCACAAACAGTGCCCATAGCCGTGCCTTTGAGTTGGTGATAAAATTTATTATCGAAAAGAAAATAATTGTGTGTGAGTAAGAATTGTAATAAAGATACTGTGAAATTATTATGTGCCTGAAACTGAGTCCCCTTAGTGCTCAAAAAGTGTCGAACAGCATTGAGGCCCAGATCATGATTGATGTTCGTGTACAGTGACTCGACATCAATGCTGGCTATTAGTGTCGTAGAGGAGACATTAATACCCTGTATCCTGGTGAGGGTGTCTTTTGTGTCTCGTAAGTATGAGGGTAGGGCTGTAACAAAAGGAGACAAAATTTCGTCGACATATATACTGATGCCCTGCGTTAAATTGTCATTACCGGAGACAATCGGTCTACCAGGCAATGGTGTCACGTTTTTATGTATTTTTGGCAAGGCGTAAAATGTCGCCAAAGTAGGAGTAGAATTATACATAGATTTAAATTCCTCAAGTGAGATCAAACCACTTTCTCTTGCGTCATTTAGAATGATATGTAATTCTGATAAATATCGTTCAGTCGGATTCCTGTCCATTATTTTGTATGTAGATGCATCATTGAGAAGTCTGTGGACCATGGCGACATAGTCTAATCGATTAAGGATGACAATATTGCCCCCTTTGTCAGATGGTTTAAATATAACTTCCTCATTTTTGCTAAGTTCTTCCAATGCTATTTTCTCTGATTTACTGAGATTGCTACATATTTTTTGTTTGCTTAGTTGAAGTTTCTTTAGATCTGCACTGACCATTTTGACGAATATATCAATATGTGGATATTGTGAGATTGGAGGTGTTAATCGTGACTTAGGTCGTAGTGTAGAAAAGGGGCCGGTGGCCCTATCGACAGGGTATTCATTTTCGTTCGACAGTTCTTCTAATGCACGTAGAGTGGTAAGTTCTGTGTGATTTAAAGAGGTGGTGTCATCGAATTTGTTCTTAAAGAATTTATGTAAGGCAAGTTTTCTTGCAAATAAATTAATATCTTTTGTCCACATAAATTCGTCAAAATTTGGAGTGGGAGTGTACGATAGACCTTTATGTAACAATAGATTTTGCTGCGGATTCAGTTGGAAGTCTGACAAATTTATTACTTGCATATCATCTGGGCGGCATGTGCCGCTATGCATTATTTGGTCTGGCTCCACGGTGTCTTGTGCATTCCTAAAAAAGGAATCACAGGAAAAGCATTGGTTGGTGCTGAGGTTGGAAGGCCTATATTTCCAGCATTCACAGTATTCCTCTGAGGGCCGTCTATATGTTTCCCTACGGGAAATGGAGTGTTGGGTGTCCCTATTGAGGGTATGTGAGATGCTGATGACACTGAGGAGGTAGCATGTGCAGAGGAGATAAACGAAGTGGCAGTACGTTGCCCATTGTGTGCTGGCCATAGTGTGGAAGTTCCCTTGGGACCAATAGATGTCCTTTTTGATGGATTATATTTTCTGTTTTTTAATTTCCGTTTCGCTCCCAATCTATTATCGTCAGGGGATATTCTGGACTCCTCGGTACCAGATATATCTGACTCGGAGATGTCTGTAAATCTGTTGTCACGATTCTGGTATGGAGTGGGGGGGGTACGGCTGCGATATGTATATATTTGGCCTGTGTCAAAATCTCTGCGGTCTCTGATATATTTTCTATGCTTTCTCTCCTTAATTTCTCTCTGCAGATACTCAATGTTTTTTTGTAACTTTATTTCACATTCACTGTATTCTGGGGTTGAACTAAAACTCTGAATATCATGAATTTCTTTTTCTAACTGTGAGCCTACTTTGAGAAGGTCTTTTTTCTCAAAGTCCAATAGGTATTGCATTAGACGCAGGGAGCTTTCAGTTAGTATTTGCTCCCATCCTTTAATAAAGTTAGTATCACTGCGATAAAGATTAGGGATTAGGTTGATGCGTAGACCTCTATATATTATTTGTTGTTGAATGTAAGTTTCCAAACTCGTGATCTCCCAACAGGATCTTACATATTGTTTGTACGTTTTTTGGAGGTCTTTAAATGCCGTCTGCACGTCAAATTGATGCAGTGGTATGCTTTCCGTAGAAAAAACAAATAGTGCTTCAGACGCCAAATCATCTGGATTAAGTTTTCTAGATAGGAAATTTGCCATCACCCAGAGTGGGGAATTGATAAAGATATTTACTAACAGGATCTCTCAATAAAACACAGACAAGAGGTCAAGAGGTAGGTGATTAACCTAATTGAAACATGAATACTGGGAAGACCCCAGCAGTTGGCAGGCACGTAATAATTACAAGAAATGCTAAGTGTACCGAGGCACACTGAAAGCCAATTTCCCAACTGCTGACTGATATTATTTAAAAAGTAACTTTTATTAATTTTGCCACTAAGAATGTCCAGGTGGACATAAACAATAAATACAGACAGTTAAAAGTTATAGCCGATATTGCTGCCACACACGCTCAAATTGCACTCCGTCTGCATGTATTGCCAGACAGAGCACAGAGTGCTAGAATTTGTCCGGTGACAGATATGACAGCTAGACAGCTGCAGACTGCCGTGCTGGGGCAAATGTAAGGTTAAATTCTAAATTGGATTCGCGTGCTGGATTAGCTAGACAAGTAAGGCTGTTTAAAACAAATGTAGCCCCCCCGACATGTTTCGCTGTCAACACAGCGTCCTCAGGGGATCAAAATGGGGCTAGTAAGCGCGTGTACGAATTGTTACTTCCTTTAAAGACTTCCATTACGTAATCCACAGTGTACACCTGTGTAGGGACCAATGGGGTCTCGATTATGAGGACGAGCCTCCACATCCCCAGATTGACATAAGAATTAGCCAATGTAAGGGCCGTATCAGTATAGCCAATGAGAATGCGCCGAATGCGCATGGGCATTGAGTCCAGGATCGGACTCAGTGTCTTTTTCGAGTTTTGCAGAATTTTGCTCGTGGCGCATGCGCATATTGTACCTGGCCAGGCTAGAATGATTTCAACGTATGTGTTGATAGTGGCCAATGCACAGGTCTGGGCAAGAGAATACGCAAGAAAAACCTCCATATCGCTTAATATGAATGTGGACCAATATGTGAGGGGAAGTACAGCCAATTAGGTTGTACCGAACGCGCATGGGCATCAGTATCCCGGTTGGACATAGTAGAATTAGCTACTCATGAGTTCTCTTGGCGGCGCATGCGCATTTAATGACCAATCGGACTTAGTCAATTTTGACATTTATAAGCTACTTATTTAGATCTCTTGGCGGCGCATGGGCATTTGATGACCGATCGAACTTAGTCAATTTTGAAAAGACAATTAGACATATGTCTTAGCTTGTATGGCTTACAAAGGGGGTACGTGGAGCGCATTTGCGCACTAGAGACATAGAGTGACTTAGATGAGTTTGATGGTAAAGATCTAGATATATAGAAGCGTAGATGAGTCTCATTGTTTAACTTAATTTAGCCAAATCCTGCGGATATATGGATTAGTGCACATATCTGGGTGCCTGGAAGACACAACGACGGGAGACCAAATAGGAACCAGGTATGTATTCCAATGTATGTATATGTATTGTCTACACTCCAAATAAATGTGTGAAATTATTGTCCAGATACTTGTCTAAGTCCAAAAAGTTGGTTCCCTGTGTTATTAATAGAGAAGAGTGATGTCATGTGACATATTTCCCAGAATCCTCTCCTCTCCTGTCATGTCCTGTGTTATTAATAGAGAAGAGTGATGTCATGTGACATATTTCCAAGAATCCTCAAATCTCCAGTCATGTCCCTGTGTTATTAATAGAGAAGAGTGATGTCATGTGACATATTTCCCAGAATCCTCACCTCTTCTGTCCATGTTTTATTAATAGAGAAGAGTGATGTCATGTGACATATTTCCCAGAATCCTCACCTCTCCGGCCATGTCTCTGTGTTATTAATAGAGAAGAGTGATGTCATGTGACATCATTCCCAGAATCCTCACCTCTCCGGTCATGTCCTGTGTTATTAATAGAGAAGAGTGGTGTCATGTGATATCATTCCCAGAATCCTCCACTTCTCCAGTCATGTCCTGTGTTATTAATAGAGAAGAGTGATGTCATGTGACATATTTCCCAGAATCCTCCCCTCTCCAGTCATGTCCCTGTGTTATTAATAGAGAAAAGTGATGCAATGTGACATCATTCCCAGAATCCTCTCCTCTCCAGTCATGTCCTGTGTTATTAATAGAGAAGAGTGATGTCATGTGACATATTTCCCAGAATCCTCACCTCTCCGTTCATGTCCTGTGTTATTAATAGAGAAAAGTGATGTCATGTGACATATTTCCCAGAATCCTCTCCTCCCCAGTCATGTCCTGTGTTATTAATAGAGAAGAGTTATGTCATGTGACATATTTCCCAGAATCCTCACCTCTCCAGTCATGACCTGTGTTATTAATAGAGAAGAGTGATGTCATGTGACATATTTCCCAAAATCCTCACCTCTCCGGTCATGTCCTGTGTTATTAATAGAGAAGAGTGATGTCATGTGACATATTTCCCAGAATCCTCCCCTCTCCAGTCATGTCCTGTGTTATTAATAGAGAAGAGTGATGTCATGTGACATATTTCCCAGAATCCTCACCTCTCCGGTAATGTCCCTGTGTTATTATTAGAGAAGAGTGATGTCATGTGACATCATTCCCAGAATCCTCCACTCTCCAGTCATGTGTGTTATTAATAGAGAAGAGTGATGTCATGTGCCATCATTCCCAGAATCCTCTCCTCTCCAGTCATGTCCCTGTGTTATTAATAGAGAAGAGTGATGTCATGTGACATCATTCCCAGAATCCTCCACTCTCCAGTCATGTCTGTGTTATTAATAGAGAAGAGTGATGTCATGTGACATATTTCCCAGAATCCTCAAATCTCCAGTCATGTCCCTGTGTTATTAATAGAGAAGAGTGATGTCATGTGACATATTTCCCAGAATCCTCACCTCTCCGGTCATGTCCCTGTGTTATTAATAGAGAAGAGTGATGTCATGTGGCATATTTCCCAGAATCCTCACCTCTCCGGTCATGTCCTGTGTTATTAATAGAGAAGAGTGATGTCATGTGACATATTTCCCAGAATCCTCACCTCTCCAGTCATGTCCCTGTGTTATTAATAGAGAAGAGTGATGTCATGTGACATCATTCCCAGAATCCTCAAATCTCCAGTCATGTCCCTGTGTTATTAACAGAGAAGAGTGATGTCATGTGACATCATTCCCAGAATCCTCTCCTCTCCAGTCATGTCCCTGTGTTATTAATAGAGAAGAGTGATGTCATGTGACATAATTCCCAGAATCCTCTCCTCTCCAGTCATGTCCTGTGTTATTAATAGAGAAGAGTGATGTCATGTGACATATTTCCCAGAATCCTCACCTTTCCGGTCATGTCCTGTGTTATTAATAGAGAAAAGTGATGTCATGTGACATATTTCCCAGAATCCTCTCCTCCCCAGTCATGTCCTGTGTTATTAATAGAGAAGAGTTATGTCATGTGACATATTTCCCAGAATCCTCCACTCTGCAGTCATGTCCTGTGTTATTAATAGAGAAGAGTGATGTCATGTGACATATTTCCCAGAATCCTCTCCTCTCCTGTCATGTCCTGTGTTATTAATAGAGAAGAGTGATGTCATGTGACATATTTCCAAGAATCCTCAAATCTCCAGTCATGTCCCTGTGTTATTAATAGAGAAGAGTGATGTCATGTGACATATTTCCCAGAATCCTCACCTCTTCTGTCCATGTTTTATTAATAGAGAAGAGTGATGTCATGTGACATATTTCCCAGAATCCTCACCTCTCCGGCCATGTCTCTGTGTTATTAATAGAGAAGAGTGATGTCATGTGACATCATTCCCAGAATCCTCACCTCTCCGGTCATGTCCTGTGTTATTAATAGAGAAGAGTGGTGTCATGTGACATCATTCCCAGAATCCTCCACTCTGCAGTCATGTCCTGTGTTATTAATAGAGAAGAGTGATGTCATGTGACAAATTTCCCAGAATCCTCTCCTCTCCAGTCATGTCCCTGTGTTATTAATAGAGAAGAGTGATGTCATGTGACATCATTCCCAGAATCCTCCACTTCTCCAGTCATGTCCTGTGTTATTAATAGAGAAGAGTGATGTCATGTGACATATTTCCCAGAATCCTCCCCTCTCCAGTCATGTCCCTGTGTTATTAATAGAGAAAAGTGATGCAATGTGACATCATTACCAGAGTCCTCACCTCTCCGGTCATGTCCCTGTTTTGTTAATAGAGAAGAGTGATGTCATGTGACATCATTCCCAGAATCCTCACCTCTCCGGTCATGTCCTGTGTTATTAATAGAGAAGAGTGGTGTCATGTGATATCATTCCCAGAATCCTCCACTTCTCCAGTCATGTCCTGTGTTATTAATAGAGAAGAGTGATGTCATGTGACATATTTCCCAGAATCCTCCCCTCTCCAGTCATGTCCCTGTGTTATTAATAGAGAAAAGTGATGCAATGTGACATCATTCCCAGAATCCTCTCCTCTCCAGTCATGTCCTGTGTTATTAATAGAGAAGAGTGATGTCATGTGACATATTTCCCAGAATCCTCACCTCTCCGGTCATGTCCTGTGTTATTAATAGAGAAAAGTGATGTCATGTGACATATTTCCCAGAATCCTCTCCTCCCCAGTCATGTCCTGTGTTATTAATAGAGAAGAGTTATGTCATGTGACATATTTCCCAGAATCCTCACCTCTCCAGTCATGACCTGTGTTATTAATAGAGAAGAGTGATGTCATGTGACATATTTCCCAGAATACTCACCTCTCCAGTCATGTGTGTTATTAATAGAGAAGAGTGATGTCATGTGCCATCATTCCCAGAATCCTCTCCTCTCCAGTCATGTCCCTGTGTTATTAATAGAGAAGAGTGATGTCATGTGACATCATTCCCAGAATCCTCCACTCTCCAGTCATGTCTGTGTTATTAATAGAGAAGAGTGATGTCATGTGACATATTTCCCAGAATCCTCACCTCTCCGGTCATGTCCCTGTGTTATTAATAGAGAAGAGTGATGTCATGTGACATCATTCCCAGAATCCTCCACTCTCCAGTCATGTCTGTGTTATTAATAGAGAACAGTGATGTCATGTGACATCATTCCCAGAATCCTCAAATCTCCAGTCATGTCCCTGTGTTATTAACAGAGAAGATTGATGTCATGTGACATCATTCCCAGAATCCTCTCCTCTCCAGTCATGTCCTGTGTTATTAATAGAGAAGAGTGATGTCATGTGGCATATTTCCCAGAATCCTCACCTCTCCGGTCATGTCCTGTGTTATTAATAGAGAAGAGTGATGTCATGTGACATATTTCCCAGAATCCTCACCTCTCCAGTCATGTCCCTGTGTTATTAATAGAGAAGAGTGATGTCATGTGACATCATTCCCAGAATCCTCCACTCTCCAGTCATGTCTGTGTTATTAATAGAGAAGAGTGATGTCATGTGACATCATTCCCAGAATCCTCAAATCTCCAGTCATGTCCCTGTGTTATTAATAGAGAAGAGTGATGTCATGTGACATCATTCCCAGAATCCTCTCCTCTCCAGTCATGTCCCTGTGTTATTAATAGAGAAGAGTGATGTCATGTGACATCATTCCCAGAATCCTCCACTCTCCAGTCATGTCTGTGTTATTAATAGAGAAGAGTGATGTCATGTGACATATTTCCCAGAATCCTCACCTCTCCAGTCATGTCCCTGTGTTATTAATAGAGAAGAGTGATGTCATGTGACATATTTCCCAGAATCCTCACCTCTTCTGTCCATGTTTTATTAATAGAGAAGAGTGATGTCATGTGACATATTTCCCAGAATGCTCACCTCTCCGGTCATGTCCCTGTGTTATTAATAGAGAAGAGTGATGTCATGTGACATCATTCCCAGAATCCTCATCTCTCCGGTCATGTCCTGTGTTATTAATAGAGAAGAGTGATGTCATGTGACATATTTCCCAGAATCCTCCCCTCTCCAGTCATGTCCTGTGTTATTAATAGAGAAGAGTGATGTCATGTGACATATTTCCCAGAATCCTCACCTCTCCAGTCATGTCTGTGTTATTAATAGAGAAGAGTGATGTCATGTGACATATTTCCCAGAATCCTCACCTCTCCGGTCATGTCCCTGTGTTATTAATAGAGAAGAGTGATGTCATGTGGCATATTTCCCAGAATCCTCACCTCTCCGGTCATGTCCTGTGTTATTAATAGAGAAGAGTGATGTCATGTGACATATTTCCCAGAATCCTCACCTCTCCAGTCATGTCCCTGTGTTATTAATAGAGAAGAGTGATGTCATGTGACATCATTCCCAGAATCCTCCACTCTCCAGTCATGTCTGTGTTATTAATAGAGAAGAGTGATGTCATGTGACATCATTCCCAGAATCCTCAAATCTCCAGTCATGTCCCTGTGTTATTAATAGAGAAGAGTGATGTCATGTGACATCATTCCCAGAATCCTCTCCTCTCCAGTCATGTCCCTGTGTTATTAATAGAGAAGAGTGATGTCATGTGACATCATTCCCAGAATCCTCCACTCTCCAGTCATGTCTGTGTTATTAATAGAGAAGAGTGATGTCATGTGACATATTTCCCAGAATCCTCACCTCTCCAGTCATGTCCCTGTGTTATTAATAGAGAAGAGTGATGTCATGTGACATATTTCCCAGAATCCTCACCTCTTCTGTCCATGTTTTATTAATAGAGAAGAGTGATGTCATGTGACATATTTCCCAGAATGCTCACCTCTCCGGTCATGTCCCTGTGTTATTAATAGAGAAGAGTGATGTCATGTGACATCATTCCCAGAATCCTCATCTCTCCGGTCATGTCCTGTGTTATTAATAGAGAAGAGTGATGTCATGTGACATATTTCCCAGAATCCTCCCCTCTCCAGTCATGTCCTGTGTTATTAATAGAGAAGAGTGATGTCATGTGACATATTTCCCAGAATCCTCACCTCTCCAGTCATGTCTGTGTTATTAATAGAGAAGAGTGATGTCATGTGCCATCATTCCCAGAATCCTCTCCTCTCCAGTCATGTCCCTGTGTTATTAATAGAGAAGAGTGATGTCATGTGACATCATTCCCAGAATCCTCCTCTCTCCAGTCATGTCTGTGTTATTAATAGAGAAGAGTGATGTCATGTGACATATTTCCCAGAATCCTCAAATCTCCAGTCATGTCCCTGTGTTATTAATAGAGAAGAGTGATGTCATGTGACATATTTCCCAGAATCCTCACCTCTCCGGTCATGTCCCTGTGTTATTAATAGAGAAGAGTGATGTCATGTGGCATATTTCCCAGAATCCTCACCTCTCCGGTCATGTCCTGTGTTATTAATAGAGAAGAGTGATGTCATGTGACATATTTCCCAGAATCCTCACCTCTCCAGTCATGTCCCTGTGTTATTAATAGAGAAGAGTGATGTCATGTGACATCATTCCCAGAATCCTCCACTCTCCAGTCATGTCTGTGTTATTAATAGAGAACAGTGATGTCATGTGACATCATTCCCAGAATCCTCAAATCTCCAGTCATGTCCCTGTGTTATTAACAGAGAAGATTGATGTCATGTGACATCATTCCCAGAATCCTCTCCTCTCCAGTCATGTCCTGTGTTATTAATAGAGAAGAGTGATGTCATGTGACATATTTCCCAGAATCCTCACCTCTCCGGTCATGTCCTGTGTTATTAATAGAGAAAAGTGATGTCATGTGACATATTTCCCAGAATCCTCTCCTCCCCAGTCATGTCCTGTGTTATTAATAGAGAAGAGTTATGTCATGTGACATATTTCCCAGAATCCTCACCTCTCCAGTCATGTCCTGTGTTATTAATAGAGAAGAGTGATGTCATGTGACATATTTCCCAGAATCCTCTCCTCTCCGGTCATGTCCCTGTGTTATTAATATAGAAGAGTAATGTCATGTGACATATTTCCCAGAATCCTCACCACTCCGGTCATGTCCCTGTGTTATTAATAGAGAAGAGTAATGTCATGTGACATATTTCCCAGAATCCTCTCCTCTCCGGTCATGTCCCTGTGTTATTAATAGAGAAGAGTGATGTCATGTGACATATTTCCCAGAATCCTCACCTCTCCGGTCATGAGCCCGTGTTATTAATAGAGAAGAGTGATGTCATGTGACATATTCCCCAGAATCCTCCCCTTTCCGGTTATGTCCCTGCGTTATTAATAGAGAAGAGTGATGTCATGTGACATCATTCCCAGAATCCTCATCTCTCCGGTCATGTCCTGTGTTATTAATAGAGAAGAGTGATGTCATGTGACATATTTCCCAGAATCCTCCCCTCTCCAGTCATGTCCTGTGTTATTAATAGAGAAGAGTGATGTCATGTGACATATTTCCCAGAATCCTCACCTCTCCAGTCATGTCTGTGTTATTAATAGAGAAGAGTGATGTCATGTGCCATCATTCCCAGAATCCTCTCCTCTCCAGTCATGTCCCTGTGTTATTAATAGAGAAGAGTGATGTCATGTGACATCATTCCCAGAATCCTCCTCTCTCCAGTCATGTCTGTGTTATTAATAGAGAAGAGTGATGTCATGTGACATATTTCCCAGAATCCTCAAATCTCCAGTCATGTCCCTGTGTTATTAATAGAGAAGAGTGATGTCATGTGACATATTTCCCAGAATCCTCACCTCTCCGGTCATGTCCCTGTGTTATTAATAGAGAAGAGTGATGTCATGTGGCATATTTCCCAGAATCCTCACCTCTCCGGTCATGTCCTGTGTTATTAATAGAGAAGAGTGATGTCATGTGACATATTTCCCAGAATCCTCACCTCTCCAGTCATGTCCCTGTGTTATTAATAGAGAAGAGTGATGTCATGTGACATCATTCCCAGAATCCTCCACTCTCCAGTCATGTCTGTGTTATTAATAGAGAACAGTGATGTCATGTGACATCATTCCCAGAATCCTCAAATCTCCAGTCATGTCCCTGTGTTATTAACAGAGAAGATTGATGTCATGTGACATCATTCCCAGAATCCTCTCCTCTCCAGTCATGTCCTGTGTTATTAATAGAGAAGAGTGATGTCATGTGACATATTTCCCAGAATCCTCACCTCTCCGGTCATGTCCTGTGTTATTAATAGAGAAAAGTGATGTCATGTGACATATTTCCCAGAATCCTCTCCTCCCCAGTCATGTCCTGTGTTATTAATAGAGAAGAGTTATGTCATGTGACATATTTCCCAGAATCCTCACCTCTCCAGTCATGTCCTGTGTTATTAATAGAGAAGAGTGATGTCATGTGACATATTTCCCAGAATCCTCTCCTCTCCGGTCATGTCCCTGTGTTATTAATATAGAAGAGTAATGTCATGTGACATATTTCCCAGAATCCTCACCACTCCGGTCATGTCCCTGTGTTATTAATAGAGAAGAGTAATGTCATGTGACATATTTCCCAGAATCCTCTCCTCTCCGGTCATGTCCCTGTGTTATTAATAGAGAAGAGTGATGTCATGTGACATATTTCCCAGAATCCTCACCTCTCCGGTCATGAGCCCGTGTTATTAATAGAGAAGAGTGATGTCATGTGACATATTCCCCAGAATCCTCCCCTTTCCGGTTATGTCCCTGCGTTATTAATAGAGAAGAGTGATGTCATGTGACATATTTCCCAGAATCCTCTCCTCCCCAGTCATGTCCCTGTGTTATTAATAGAGAAGAGTAATGTCATGTGACATATTTCCCAGAATCCTCCCCTCTCCAGTCATGTCCCTGTGTTATTAATAGAGAAGAGTGATGTCATGTGACATATTTCCCAGAATCCTCTCCTCTCCAGTCATGTCCTGTGTTATTAACAGAGAAGAGTGATGTCATGTGACATCATTCCCAGAATCCTCCCCTCTCCAGTCATGTCCTGTGTTATTAATAGAGAAGAGTGATGTCATGTGACATTATTCCCAGAATCCTTACCTCTCCGGTCATGTCCTGTGTTATTAATAGAGAAGAGTGATGTCATGCGACATATTCCCCAAAATCCTCCCTTCTCCAGTCATGTCCCTGTGTTATTAATAGAGAAGAGTGATGTCATGTGACATATTTCCCAGAATCCTCACCTCTCCGGTCATGAGCCCGTGTTATTAATAGAGAAGAGTGATGTCATGTGACATATTTCCCAGAATCCTCTCCTCTCCAGTCATGTCCTGTGTTATTAATAGAGAAGAGTGATGTCATGTGACATCATTCCCAGAATCCTCTCGTCTCCAGTCATGTCCCTGTGTTATTAATAGAGAAGAGTTATGTCATGTGACATATTTGCCAGAATCCTCACCTCTTCTGTCCATGTGTTATTAACAGAGAAGAGTGATGTCATGTGACATATTTCCCAGAATCCTCACCTCTCCAGTCATGTCCCTGTGTTATTAATAGAGAAGAGTGATGTCATGTGACATATTTCCCAGAATCCTCACCTCTTCTGTCCATGTTTTATTAATAGAGAAGAGTGATGTCATGTGACATATTTCCCAGAATCCTCACCTCTCCGGTCATGTCCCTGTGTTATTAATAGAGAAGAGTGATGTCATGTGACATCATTCCCAGAATCCTCCACTTCTCCAGTCATGTCCTGTGTTATTAATAGAGAAGAGTGATGTCATGTGACATATTTCCCAGAATCCTCCCCTCTCCAGTCATGTCCCTGTGTTATTAATAGAGAAAAGTGATGCAATGTGACATCATTCCCAGAATCCTCTCCTCTCCAGTCATGTCCTGTGTTATTAATAGAGAAGAGTGATGTCATGTGACATATTTCCCAGAATCCTCACCTCTCCGGTCATGTCCTGTGTTATTAATAGAGAAAAGTGATGTCGTGTGACATATTTCCCAGAATCCTCACCTCTCCAGTCATGACCTGTGTTATTAATAGAGAAGAGTGATGTCATGTGACATATTTCCCAGAATCCTCACCTCTCCGGTCATGTCCTGTGTTATTAATAGAGAAGAGTGATGTCATGTGACATATTTCCCAGAATCCTCCCCTCTCCAGTCATGTCCTGTGTTATTAATAGAGAAGAGTGATGTCATGTGACATATTTCCCAGAATCCTCACCTCTCCGGTAATGTCCCTGTGTTATTAATAGAGAAGAGTGATGTCATGTGACATCATTCCCAGAATCCTCCACTCTCCAGTCATGTCTGTGTTATTAATAGAGAAGAGTGATGTCATGTGCCATCATTCCCAGAATCCTCTCCTCTCCAGTCATGTCCCTGTGTCATTAATAGAGAAGAGTGATGTCATGTGACATCATTCCCAGAATCCTCCACTCTCCAGTCATGTCTGTGTTATTAATAGAGAAGAGTGATGTCATGTGACATATTTCCCAGAATCCTCAAATCTCCAGTCATGTCCCTGTGTTATTAATAGAGAAGAGTGATGTCATGTGACATATTTCCCAGAATCCTCACCTCTCCGGTCATGTCCTGTGTTATTAATAGAGAAGAGTGATGTCATGTGACATATTTCCCAGAATCCTCACCTCTCCAGTCATGTCCTTGTGTTATTAATAGAGAAGAGTGATGTCATGTGACATCATTCCCAGAATCCTCCACTCTCCAGTCATGTCTGTATTATTAATAGAGAAGAGTGATGTCATGTGACATCATTCCCAGAATCCTCAAATCTCCAGTCATGTCCCTGTGTTATTAACAGAGAAGAGTGATGTCATGTGACATCATTCCCAGAATCCTCTCCTCTCCAGTCATGTCCTGTGTTATTAATAGAGAAGAGTGATGTCATGTGACATATTTCCCAGAATCCTCACCTCTCCGGTCATGTCCTGTGTTATTAATAGAGAAAAGTGATGTCATGTGACATATTTCCCAGAATCCTCTCCTCCCCAGTCATGTCCTGTGTTATTAATAGAGAAGAGTTATGTCATGTGACATATTTCCCAGAATCCTCACCTCTCCGGTCATGTCCTGTGTTATTAATAGAGAAGAGTGATGTCATGTGACATATTTCCCAGAATCCTCCACTCTGCAGTCATGTCCTGTGTTATTAATAGAGAAGAGTGATGTCATGTGACATATTTCCCAGAATCCTCTCCTCCCCAGTCATGTCCTGTGTTATTAATAGAGAAGAGTTATGTCATGTGACATATTTCCCAGAATCCTCACCTCTCCGGTCATGTCCTGTGTTATTAATAGAGAAGAGTGATGTCATGTGACATATTTCCCAGAATCCTCCACTCTGCAGTCATGTCCTGTGTTATTAATAGAGAAGAGTGATGTCATGTGACATATTTCCAAGAATCCTCAAATCTCCAGTCATGTCCCTGTGTTATTAATAGAGAAGAGTGATGTCATGTGACATATTTCCCAGAATCCTCACCTCTCCGGTCATGTCCTGTGTTATTAATAGAGAAAAGTGATGTCATGTGACATATTTCCCAGAATCCTCTCCTCCCCAGTCATGTCCTGTGTTATTAATAGAGAAGAGTTATGTCATGTGACATATTTCCCAGAATCCTCACCTCTCCAGTCATGTCCTGTGTTATTAATAGAGAAGAGTGATGTCATGTGACATATTTCCCAGAATCCTCTCCTCTCCGGTCATGTCCCTGTGTTATTAATATAGAAGAGTAATGTCATGTGACATATTTCCCAGAATCCTCACCACTCCGGTCATGTCCCTGTGTTATTAATAGAGAAGAGTAATGTCATGTGACATATTTCCCAGAATCCTCTCCTCTCCGGTCATGTCCCTGTGTTATTAATAGAGAAGAGTGATGTCATGTGACATATTTCCCAGAATCCTCACCTCTCCGGTCATGAGCCCGTGTTATTAATAGAGAAGAGTGATGTCATGTGACATATTCCCCAGAATCCTCCCCTTTCCGGTTATGTCCCTGCGTTATTAATAGAGAAGAGTGATGTCATGTGACATATTTCCCAGAATCCTCTCCTCCCCAGTCATGTCCCTGTGTTATTAATAGAGAAGAGTAATGTCATGTGACATATTTCCCAGAATCCTCCCCTCTCCAGTCATGTCCCTGTGTTATTAATAGAGAAGAGTGATGTCATGTGACATATTTCCCAGAATCCTCTCCTCTCCAGTCATGTCCTGTGTTATTAACAGAGAAGAGTGATGTCATGTGACATCATTCCCAGAATCCTCCCCTCTCCAGTCATGTCCTGTGTTATTAATAGAGAAGAGTGATGTCATGTGACATTATTCCCAGAATCCTTACCTCTCCGGTCATGTCCTGTGTTATTAATAGAGAAGAGTGATGTCATGCGACATATTCCCCAAAATCCTCCCTTCTCCAGTCATGTCCCTGTGTTATTAATAGAGAAGAGTGATGTCATGTGACATATTTCCCAGAATCCTCACCTCTCCGGTCATGAGCCCGTGTTATTAATAGAGAAGAGTGATGTCATGTGACATATTTCCCAGAATCCTCTCCTCTCCAGTCATGTCCTGTGTTATTAATAGAGAAGAGTGATGTCATGTGACATCATTCCCAGAATCCTCTCGTCTCCAGTCATGTCCCTGTGTTATTAATAGAGAAGAGTTATGTCATGTGACATATTTGCCAGAATCCTCACCTCTTCTGTCCATGTGTTATTAACAGAGAAGAGTGATGTCATGTGACATATTTCCCAGAATCCTCACCTCTCCAGTCATGTCCCTGTGTTATTAATAGAGAAGAGTGATGTCATGTGACATATTTCCCAGAATCCTCACCTCTTCTGTCCATGTTTTATTAATAGAGAAGAGTGATGTCATGTGACATATTTCCCAGAATCCTCACCTCTCCGGTCATGTCCCTGTGTTATTAATAGAGAAGAGTGATGTCATGTGACATCATTCCCAGAATCCTCCACTTCTCCAGTCATGTCCTGTGTTATTAATAGAGAAGAGTGATGTCATGTGACATATTTCCCAGAATCCTCCCCTCTCCAGTCATGTCCCTGTGTTATTAATAGAGAAAAGTGATGCAATGTGACATCATTCCCAGAATCCTCTCCTCTCCAGTCATGTCCTGTGTTATTAATAGAGAAGAGTGATGTCATGTGACATATTTCCCAGAATCCTCACCTCTCCGGTCATGTCCTGTGTTATTAATAGAGAAAAGTGATGTCGTGTGACATATTTCCCAGAATCCTCACCTCTCCAGTCATGACCTGTGTTATTAATAGAGAAGAGTGATGTCATGTGACATATTTCCCAGAATCCTCACCTCTCCGGTCATGTCCTGTGTTATTAATAGAGAAGAGTGATGTCATGTGACATATTTCCCAGAATCCTCCCCTCTCCAGTCATGTCCTGTGTTATTAATAGAGAAGAGTGATGTCATGTGACATATTTCCCAGAATCCTCACCTCTCCGGTAATGTCCCTGTGTTATTAATAGAGAAGAGTGATGTCATGTGACATCATTCCCAGAATCCTCCACTCTCCAGTCATGTCTGTGTTATTAATAGAGAAGAGTGATGTCATGTGCCATCATTCCCAGAATCCTCTCCTCTCCAGTCATGTCCCTGTGTCATTAATAGAGAAGAGTGATGTCATGTGACATCATTCCCAGAATCCTCCACTCTCCAGTCATGTCTGTGTTATTAATAGAGAAGAGTGATGTCATGTGACATATTTCCCAGAATCCTCAAATCTCCAGTCATGTCCCTGTGTTATTAATAGAGAAGAGTGATGTCATGTGACATATTTCCCAGAATCCTCACCTCTCCGGTCATGTCCTGTGTTATTAATAGAGAAGAGTGATGTCATGTGACATATTTCCCAGAATCCTCACCTCTCCAGTCATGTCCTTGTGTTATTAATAGAGAAGAGTGATGTCATGTGACATCATTCCCAGAATCCTCCACTCTCCAGTCATGTCTGTATTATTAATAGAGAAGAGTGATGTCATGTGACATCATTCCCAGAATCCTCAAATCTCCAGTCATGTCCCTGTGTTATTAACAGAGAAGAGTGATGTCATGTGACATCATTCCCAGAATCCTCTCCTCTCCAGTCATGTCCTGTGTTATTAATAGAGAAGAGTGATGTCATGTGACATATTTCCCAGAATCCTCACCTCTCCGGTCATGTCCTGTGTTATTAATAGAGAAAAGTGATGTCATGTGACATATTTCCCAGAATCCTCTCCTCCCCAGTCATGTCCTGTGTTATTAATAGAGAAGAGTTATGTCATGTGACATATTTCCCAGAATCCTCACCTCTCCGGTCATGTCCTGTGTTATTAATAGAGAAGAGTGATGTCATGTGACATATTTCCCAGAATCCTCCACTCTGCAGTCATGTCCTGTGTTATTAATAGAGAAGAGTGATGTCATGTGACATATTTCCCAGAATCCTCTCCTCTCCTGTCATGTCCTGTGTTATTAATAGAGAAGAGTGATGTCATGTGACATATTTCCAAGAATCCTCAAATCTCCAGTCATGTCCCTGTGTTATTAATAGAGAAGAGTGATGTCATGTGACATATTTCCCAGAATCCTCACCTCTCCGGTCATGTCCCTGTGTTATTAATAGAGAAGAGTGATGTCATGTGGCATATTTCCCAGAATCCTCACCTCTCCAGTCATGTCCCTGTGTTATTAATAGAGAAGAGTGATGTCATGTGACATATTTCCCAGAATCCTCACCTCTCCAGTCATGTCCGTGTTATTAATAGAGAAGAGTGATGTCATGTGACATATTTCCCAGAATCCTCACCTCTCCGGTCATGTCCCTGTGTTATTAATAGAGAAGAGTGATGTCATGTGACATCATTCCCAGAATCCTCACCTCTCCGGTCATGTCCTGTGTTATTAATAGAGAAGAGTGATGTCATGTGACATATTTCCCAGAATCCTCACCTCTCCAGTCATGTCCCTGTGTTATTAATAGAGAAGAGTGATGTCATGTGACATCATTCCCAGAATCCTCCACTCTCCAGTCATGTCTGTGTTATTAATAGAGAAGAGTGATGTCATGTGACATCATTCCCAGAATCCTCAAATCTCCAGTCATGTCCCTGTGTTATTAACAGAGAAGAGTGATGTCATGTGACATCATTCCCAGAATCCTCTCCTCTCCAGTCATGTCCCTGTGTTATTAATAGAGAAGAGTGATGTCATGTGACATATTTCCCAGAATCCTCACCTCTCCGGTCATGTCCTGTGTTATTAATAGAGAAAAGTGATGTCATGTGACATATTTCCCAGAATCCTCTCCTCCCCAGTCATGTCCTGTGTTATTAATAGAGAAGAGTTATGTCATGTGACATATTTCCCAGAATCCTCCACTCTGCAGTCATGTCCTGTGTTATTAATAGAGAAGAGTGATGTCATGTGACATATTTCCCAGAATCCTCTCCTCTCCTGTCATGTCCTGTGTTATTAATAGAGAAGAGTGATGTCATGTGACATATTTCCAAGAATCCTCAAATCTCCAGTCATGTCCCTGTGTTATTAATAGAGAAGAGTGATGTCATGTGACATATTTCCCAGAATCCTCACCTCTTCTGTCCATGTTTTATTAATAGAGAAGAGTGATGTCATGTGACATATTTCCCAGAATCCTCACCTCTCCGGCCATGTCTCTGTGTTATTAATAGAGAAGAGTGATGTCATGTGACATCATTCCCAGAATCCTCACCTCTCCGGTCATGTCCTGTGTTATTAATAGAGAAGAGTGGTGTCATGTGATATCATTCCCAGAATCCTCCACTTCTCCAGTCATGTCCTGTGTTATTAATAGAGAAGAGTGATGTCATGTGACATATTTCCCAGAATCCTCCCCTCTCCAGTCATGTCCCTGTGTTATTAATAGAGAAAAGTGATGCAATGTGACATCATTCCCAGAATCCTCTCCTCTCCAGTCATGTCCTGTGTTATTAATAGAGAAGAGTAATGTCATGTGACATATTTCCCAGAATCCTCACCTCTCCGGTCATGTCCTGTGTTATTAATAGAGAAAAGTGATGTCATGTGACATATTTCCCAGAATCCTCTCCTCCCCAGTCATGTCCTGTGTTATTAATAGAGAAGAGTGATGTCATGTGACATATTTCCCAGAATCCTCACCTCTCCGGTAATGTCCCTGTGTTATTATTAGAGAAGAGTGATGTCATGTGACATCATTCCCAGAATCCTCCACTCTCCAGTCATGTGTGTTATTAATAGAGAAGAGTGATGTCATGTGCCATCATTCCCAGAATCCTCTCCTCTCCAGTCATGTCCCTGTGTTATTAATAGAGAAGAGTGATGTCATGTGACATCATTCCCAGAATCCTCCACTCTCCAGTCATGTCTGTGTTATTAATAGAGAAGAGTGATGTCATGTGACATATTTCCCAGAATCCTCAAATCTCCAGTCATGTCCCTGTGTTATTAATAGAGAAGAGTGATGTCATGTGACATATTTCCCAGAATCCTCACCTCTCCGGTCATGTCCCTGTGTTATTAATAGAGAAGAGTGATGTCATGTGGCATATTTCCCAGAATCCTCACCTCTCCGGTCATGTCCTGTGTTATTAATAGAGAAGAGTGATGTCATGTGACATATTTCCCAGAATCCTCACCTCTCCGGCCATGTCTCTGTGTTATTAATAGAGAAGAGTGATGTCATGTGACATCATTCCCAGAATCCTCCACTCTGCAGTCATGTCCTGTGTTATTAATAGAGAAGAGTGATGTCATGTGACAAATTTCCCAGAATCCTCTCCTCTCCAGTCATGTCCCTGTGTTATTAATAGAGAAGAGTGATGTCATGTGACATCATTCCCAGAATCCTCTCTTCAGTCATGTCCTGTGTTATTAATAGAGAAGAGTGATGTCATGTGACATATTTCCCAGAATCCTCCCCTCTCCAGTCATGTCCCTGTGTTATTAATAGAGAAAAGTGATGCAATGTGACATCATTACCAGAGTCCTCACCTCTCCGGTCATGTCCCTGTTTTGTTAATAGAGAAGAGTGATGTCATGTGACATCATTCCCAGAATCCTCACCTCTCCGGTCATGTCCTGTGTTATTAATAGAGAAGAGTGGTGTCATGTGATATCATTCCCAGAATCCTCCACTTCTCCAGTCATGTCCTGTGTTATTAATAGAGAAGAGTGATGTCATGTGACATATTTCCCAGAATCCTCCCCTCTCCAGTCATGTCCCTGTGTTATTAATAGAGAAAAGTGATGCAATGTGACATCATTCCCAGAATCCTCTCCTCTCCAGTCATGTCCTGTGTTATTAATAGAGAAGAGTGATGTCATGTGACATATTTCCCAGAATCCTCACCTCTCCGGTCATGTCCTGTGTTATTAATAGAGAAAAGTGATGTCATGTGACATATTTCCCAGAATCCTCTCCTCCCCAGTCATGTCCTGTGTTATTAATAGAGAAGAGTTATGTCATGTGACATATTTCCCAGAATCCTCACCTCTCCAGTCATGACCTGTGTTATTAATAGAGAAGAGTGATGTCATGTGACATATTTCCCAGAATCCTCACCTCTCCGCTCATGTCCTGTGTTATTAATAGAGAAGAGTGATGTCATGTGACATATTTCCCAGAATCCTCCCCTCTCCAGTCATGTCCTGTGTTATTAATAGAGAAGAGTGATGTCATGTGACATATTTCCCAGAATCCTCACCTCTCCGGTAATGTCCCTGTGTTATTATTAGAGAAGAGTGATATCATGTGACATCATTCCCAGAATCCTCCACTCTCCAGTCATGTGTGTTATTAATAGAGAAGAGTGATGTCATGTGCCATCATTC